>NC_080716.1:28172400-28267400 GCF_019097595.1 Hemibagrus wyckioides | reverse complement strand
ACTGTCAGTTGGCACACAACCTATAGATTACATGGTATGGCTTTATGTCTTTTCTATACATACCCTCTGGTGAGGAGCAGGTCTGTCACCAGCTGCAAAGGGTCACACACCTGTACTGGAAAACTGCCCCAGGCGGGATGTCCACTCCTCATCCCCGACGGCCTTATGAGATTTTTGAGGCTTCGGTAGTAGAAAACCTGTTGAAAATAAACAAAATCTACAGTAATTCTTTTAAAATGGCCTGGGTTTCATTCACAATTTCCATTTTTACCAGCTTAGGCAGTGTGGAAGTTAAATTCAGCATGGTGAATGGAATGATAGTAATTAAAACATAATATAATAATTAAATAAATGAAAACGAACAACGTGCAATTCCGTACAATTTCCAGCCCTCTTAGACTGTAAATCATACATAATAATACACACTATAAAAATAGTACACTATAATGTATTTATAATGCAATTCAACACAGAAACAGCTCTTACCTGGCGTTCCAAAGGTATAATGTTCCAAAACCTACTAAAATAAAAGTTAATCACACAATTATAATTCCAAAAGTCCAAAAGTTATTAAAATACACAGGTAAATACACGATGTGAGAAAACACACACACTGCAAAAAGAGTAGATAAGTGAACACTCTTAACTTGAATGACATGACACTTGGTCAATTCATCTCTTTCCTTGGGCAGGCCTATCGTTGTGAACGAAAGGGATTGGCGGAGCTAGTTAGCATCAGGCTAAATATTATATTAATGTAAACCAGTGGCCACGTTTGCTAACGAGCTAGTTAGCATCAGGCTAAATATTATAATTATGTAAACCAGTGGCCACGTTTGCTAATGAGCTAGTTAGCATCAGGCTAAATATTATAATTATGTAAAACAGTAGCCAAGTTTGCTAACGAGCTAGTTAGCATCAGGTTAAATGTAGCCACGTTACTAAGAGAAGCAGACTGAAAGTTGTTCACGTGTAAAGGCACTGCTCCACAGAGTTGTTTCTCAGGGCCACACTGATGTGATTAAACACCTCCACTTTGTTGTACTGCTGGGATCCACAGCTGCAACACACAAAATGCATCAACATCTGTATCAACATCTACATCATGTACAAACTCCAAACTCTTATGTGTTGTACCTGGAGCATGTTATAATGTTCCTCATCTGGAATTGGAAAATAGACATCCTGGGCATCTATAGGGTCTTCTACCTCTTGCCAACCCTGCCATTGTCCAGACTCCTCCATTTGGGTCAGACAGTGGCAGAGGAATTCATGGGCATCCTACACACACACACACACACACACACACAGTAATAAACAGTATATCACATCTAGAGTGTTTACTTCTGCATGTTCCAATGTGTGTGTAATAATGTATGTGTCTGTGAACTCATTCTGGTTGTTAATGGTGAATTCTGGGCTGAGATCAACAGACGTAGCAAACGTATCCACTGGTTTGCATAATTATAATATTTAGACTGACGCTAACTAGCTCGTTAGCAGACGTGCCCACTGGTTTACATAATTATAATATTTAGCCTGATGCTAACTAGCTCGTTAGCAGACGTGGCCACTGGTTAACATAATTATAATATTTAGCCTGATGCTAAGTAGCTCGTTAGCAGACGTGGCCACTGGTTTACATAATTATAATATTTAGCCTGATGCTAAGTAGCTCGTTAGCAGACGTGGCCACTGGTTTACATAATTATAATATTTAGCCTGATGCTAAGTAGCTCGTTAGCAGACGTGGCCACTGGTTTACATAATTATAATATTTAGCCTGATGCTAACTAGCTCGTTAGCAGACGTGGCCACTGGTTTACATAATTATAATATTTAGCCTGATGCTAAGTAGCTCGTTAGCAGACGTGGCCACTGGTTGCTAACAATATACAATATTGTCTGTTAAGTAATAATCTGCTAATAAAAACAGTTATTTCTAACAGAAAAATCCAAGGGGATGGGTACAGGTGTTCCTAATAAAGTGGCGAATAGATGTATAAATATTATGGATTACATAATAGAGCGTTCAGCTGGATGAAAGCTATGAATGCTAGTTAGAGATGTAACTGTGGTCTTATAAGCTTGTGTGAAATGTAGCTCTGTGTCATTTTAGCTATGAAATGCGGCTGCTGATAAGGCAGATGGTCCAAAATCTTAAGGTTTATGTAGGACTGAAAATAGGATCAAAGAAAACACACAGTCTGAGATTAAACACTATTTATTCTTGCTGATGGTGGATCTGGAGCTGCTACATTTTAGGTCTATAATTTTATTAACAGATCTCGGATCATCACAAAGATACGGCTGTAGATTTAAACCCTTAATGAGCGAGCCAGAGGAAACGGTGGCAAGGAAAAAGTCATCTTCTTCTGGGAGACACTGGACTGTGATGTTATAGATCATAACTCTTCAAATCTTTCAGTGGTGTACGATATAGAGAATACTGAGGGTGTTCAAAAGGTGTTCTTTATGATCATTACAGCAGAAGTCTTAATTCTACAGTGTCCAGGAAACAACCTTCAACAGAACATACAGGGCAAACCTATCACCAAGGCATTCAGTTCTTCTGCCCTTTTGGCATAAAATATTCTACCCACAAAAAGGCTAGCACTTCAGAGCATACATGGCCTGTGTACTAGTAGCACTAGAGGTCAGAATCACTTCCTGACCTGCTACTTAGCAGTTATGCAGCTGCTCACCGGTCTGAGGGGACGAACCAACAGGTGCAGATAGCCTGTGTCACGTCTGCTGCCACATGGGGTTTACGGTCACGTCTCTCGAGCTACTCAAATCAACAAAGATTTTAACAAAATAATACTCAGGAGTCGTGGATAAAAAAAATAAAGTATATTGCTAAATAGAAATCAACCCGAGATCAGTTCATCAGGACGTCCCAGAATCTGCTCTAGCTCTGAAATTTCCCCATATATATATACTATATGTTCATGGAGGTGCCCCCTGGTGCCCCTCTAAAACCACATACAGCCGAACTCTCTCGGCTGTGCTTGGCATTATTTAATAATGTTTTCTCTTCCATAAAACTGTTATTGCAAATAGTTACTGGACCTCAGTCTGGCCTTTGTTCTTCATGTTGTTAAAAATGGATTATAGTCCAGATTAAGAGCCTGATGTTTCAGCTCAGTGATATTCTCTTCACCAGCCGTAAACAATGTCAGAGTTTTACTTGTAGCACACAATCTTATGACTGCATTTATTTTACATATATATACATACCACCAGCCCCATTGTGATCTGTGATGTAAACAAGACTTTATGTGAACATTAACAAAGACTCATGGCCTGTATCTGCAGGAATTTTTTGTTCTATTATTGTGATTATTAAGGAAATGCTCTGTAGTCTCCCATCTGCTCCAGGTTTCTGACTTCAGCCAGTGCTCACTCTCTCGTAGAGGAGCACATAGGTGACAGACGACCTCTTCTTTAAGACGTCCTCCTCAGTGATCGGAGTGACCCACTCGTCGTTGTAGGTTTTCCACTGTTGATCACGGCGACTGTAACAATCACTCAGATAATGGCCTGGAAAAGATACACACAGAAATACTACGTATGGACCAGTGTACCTTGGGTGTTACATGCTAAATAATTCCTAAACATGCAGTCTGTATTTCTAAATGTGTGTGTATGCGTGTGTTTCTATCTTACCGTATTGAGCTGAGGATCCAACATGGCTCAGGACACTGATCAGCCGATACGTGGAGGTTGATCCACCCTAAAAACAACACACATCACAATACAGGTCACACACACACACACAAGTCATGTGTACACACTACACTGTTCATTCCTCCTTCCCAACTCTCTTTCCTATCTTTCTCACTTCATCCATTACTGTGTCTCTCTGTCTGTCTCTCACCAGGTGTTTTCTGCCTGTCTCTCTGACCTCAGCTTTGCTGTTCTCTACATGAAGAAGAAAAGCACAAACTAAACATTACCTTTGGTCTTTAATTAACCTGGATGTGATTTATATTGGCTGTAAACATTAGGGGACATTCTTGGACTCTTGTTGGATTAGAGGCTCGGACCAGTTACTTGTTTGTGACCTACCTGTTCCGGGCGTGTGGGATTGAGGAGGGCAGGCTCCTATCTGCAGCTCAGGTTGGATGTCCATCGGAGTGTTCAGCTTGACCACTCTGTAATTTTTAGTCAACGTGAACCTGTTCAGCTGCATAACCAGAAACCTGGACAGAAAAGAAAAGTAATAGAAAAAGTATTAGAGCTGACGATATGCACCTTTTATAGCACCTGCAACCCAGCAGTGTGTGTGTGTGTGTGTGTGTGTGTAACATCCTTACCTGGGCAGAGTGTGGAACGTCCACCTGGAGCTGGCATATTCTCCTCCACACATTGTGCACTTGCTCTCGATCTCTGATGCTTTCTATAATAGACACAATATTCATACACAAAGCGGTCAGTGATAATATGAAGTGATGGACGAATAAAAGAAAGAGAAGCAGACTGAGAGTTGCTCACATTAACTGCGTCATAGAGGCACTGGTCCACCGAGTTGTACACCAAAGGCAGAGAGATGTGATTAAACACGTCCACTTTGTTTTTCTGCTGGGATCCACAGCTGCAGCACATGAAATACATCAACATCTGCCCATCATCTGCATCATGTACAACCTCCAAACTCGTTATATTATGTGATGTACCTGGAGCATGTTATAATATTCCTCATCTGGAACATGAAGTTGTTCTTGATAGGACATCTAGGGTGAACATCCTCTTGCCAACCCTGCCATCGTCCAGCCTCCTCCATTTGGGTCAGACAGTGGCAGAGGAATTCATGGGCATCCTACACACACACACACACACACACACACCAATAAACATTAAATCCTGTCTAGAGTGTTTACTTCTGCATGTTTTAATGTGTGTGTAATTATGTGTGTGTTTGTGAACTCACATTCTGGTTGTCGATGGTGAATTCTGGGTTGATTTCAGCAGCTGATTCAATGAGGGCCTCGAGAATAGACTCTGTGTCATATCGAGGCTCTGATCCCTTTCTTATCCTCGACAATTCCGCAAAACACCTGCAAAAGATCCAGGGAGAACTGCCCATAAACTCAACCTTCAGTGATATTCCTAAACCTGGCTCTTGTCATTTGCCAGAAATCAACTTTTTTGGAAGATTATAAATATACAGTAAAATGTTGGTACCTGATGAATGTGTCCTCTATGTTCTGGTTAGAATTGTCCAGCAGGTTGCAGAGCTGTTCACAGAAAGCCTCAGCTGTGAACAGACACTGCAGACTCGCATTAATGTAGCAGTTGTTACCAAAATTAGGCAACCTGCAACAGATCCACATGTTAGATCCACATTCAGGTCCACAAAAGAACACTAGCACTGTTAATACGCTTATTTATATTGTAATGCATTCTAATACCAAATATTAATCTTTTATTCCAATCTGACTTTTATTTATGAATGAGATACACGTCAACTCGTCATACCCGCCAAGGAGCTCTTCATTTTCTGGGATGTAGGAGAGAGCCATGCTGTTTTCGTCAAAGGAATCTGAAGTCCAGCTTTGACTATCAGATGAAGCTGGACACTGGCTCTGTCCATCAGAGGAAGGTGTCTTTCCCTCAGGCATCATCTTTTTGGAACTGAAACGGTGAGGGATAGAGTTTATACTGAACTATTTGGATCTGTGCATTTACAGGTTTGGATATAAGTTCCACTCTATAAAAGATTTTAAATACAGCTTTCCTTGCCATATTTTTCTTGTCTGTGTCTCACCTGAATGCATGTAGATCTGTTACACTTTTCTTCTGTTGGTTGTCTGAAGCCAACTGGTTCAGTTCCTGGAGAAGCCTTTCCAGTTTGTCCTCCCAGTAGTACTGCATAATTCTTTCCTCCTTCCTTTCATGGTCATGGAGCATCACCTCCTGCCTGTCCTCCATTACTGTACTCTTTAGACTGGTCTGGAATGACCTTTTTAAATCTTTTGGAATACAGGGCTCTTTGACCTCTGTGGCCTTCGGGGTATTCCCCGGGGTGGACCCTGCTAACAGTTTCAGTAAGACCATTTGGGGGGTCTCTTCTGAAGATTCTGAGCTGCTGAGGAATAAACAGATACTGTTTGTCTTCACAGTGACTATCAGTCAAATTCTGCAGTATTTCTAAAATCCAGGCTCTGAACCTACACAATTTATCTCTACAAACCTAAAGTTCTTACACTTTTCTGATGTCAACATGGAGCTGTATAGTTTCTGCTTAAACCTACCTTTCAGTAAATGCTGCAGGTTGCACATTGCTCTTCTTCTACACATGAAGAAACAAACAGATATCAGATAGATGTTTATAAAAAACACAATAAACTGTGACATAAAAGACGTTTCATATGATCTTTCACTAACAAATGGTAAATAAGATGCTTGTCTGTGAATATTTTGGATAAAAGTAGTTTTTACCCTCCAGAAACGCCATCTGGAGATTTTCCTTGCTCCACCCTGCTTCTTCTTCTTTGTGGACTCCTCACTAGATTTGGACGTCTCTGTAGCCGTTGCTGAGCTGATAGTGCTGAGGAATAAACAGAAGCTGTTTGTCACACAAGGCTCTGAGCCAACACGATCTCTGCCTGAATTCATTACCCATAATACCTGAAGCTTCGTTAGAGTTTGATCTCATTATGGAGATACCATGTCTGTAATGTGTCCTACCTTTCTGAGGTCTTCACAGGTACTGAAGCAGACGTCTTGCTCTTCTACAGACAAAAGAAACACAGACATCAGAAAGATGTTTATAAAAACACAATACATTGTGAGATTAAGAAGACAATTCATGTCATGTCACTCCAATGTGATATTTCGGTAACAAAGGGTAAATATCATCCAAGTTGTTCAATATTTTGGATAAATGTAGTTTTTACCTTCCAGAAACACCATCTGGAGATTTTCCTCGCTCCACCCTGCTTCTTCTTTGTAGACTTCTCACTAGTTTGGGACGTCTGTGTAGCCGTTGTTGAGCTGATAGTGTTGATGAATAAACCCATCATCGAATTCGCATATGCAGCTTGGTAAAACACACACACGCAAACACACACACGATAGCCATATACACTCACCGGTCAGAACGTTAACTGAAGCTTGTGACCTGTATCTGCATGATTTTCTGCACTGTGCAGCTGCCACATGATTGCCTACTTAGAGGACTGCATGAATGCACAGGTGTTCCTAATAAAGTGGACAGTGAGTGTATATTTATATATACTCTATTTTCATACCCAAAGTCACTGTACAGCCATAACAAAATACAGAGCCCAATGAGAGAAGACTTACTTACTGTAATGTACACTTCAATAGGATCAGCTGTACTGCTCTTCATGCTGACAGAAATGTTACTGGACAGAGGAGAAAAACCTTCACTGTTCTTATTGCAAGCTTTAAACTGTCCACTTTTAGCCTGTACCTACTGTAGCCTCAGATTCTCGTGCTTGTCTGAGTGGACAGAGTGGACCAGCAGTCCATCTGCATCAAGGTTTATCATGTTGTGTGTTCTGAGATTGTCTTCTTTTGGGCTCAGCATGGTTGTATAAAGCGCTTATTTCAGTAACAGCTTTCCAAATGACTTGAACCAGGCTGGTCATTCCTTCCCTTTGCAACAATGTCCATTGTTAAAATCTCTACAGAAATAAAACTGAATTGAAGTTTTGCATAGACATCACCTTTTCATCATGAGAAAATAAAACATAATTCTAAATGCAGATTTTCATCACAGAGAGGAACATGTTCAAGACATTTTAGTGACATCTGGTGGTTAAAAAGGACGAGTTCAGGTATCTAATGAGTGGATTCTGAAAAATCAGGCCCCATGGGACAGGACTCCTACACCTGAAATCAGACCTACAAGGAATCATTCCTGGTTTCTCACACAAACACAAGCCTGAATAACAAAGAAAACCATGAAGGATTAACTAATATATACATTATAACATTAATAAGAATAAACTAATGAAGGTATTAAATTAAACTATTTACTATAAGGACATCAGAGGAGTGTGTATTACATTCTGTTCATACAATTCTAAACAATCTAATGCAGAACATTTTCAACCATACCTTGGGTAAATATTGGACATAACACATCCTGAGTTAGATTCAACTGGAAACATGTGTAGTCCGTTTATACCCAGATAGTTCTACCAATTTGCTGAGTTTCTTTTATTTTACTAAAGGGTAATTTTATTATAATTTCCTTGCATTATGTTCTATTCATTTTATTCAGGTATAACACCAAACAATATGTTGAGTTTATATCTAAACACAGGGCAAGCCCTCCAAAAAGTCTCAGTAGTGGAAGAACTGGCTTGAAGAGAACGGACTATGTACTAAACAACAAGGAGGTGAAATTCCTCCAATGCGGCCTGTAGACTCCTGGAACAGTCCAAACTGATGGCCAGGATACGGAAAATACCACCCAATTTAAATGCTTCAGGTCTCTGGTCTCACTGGACAGGGACACCATCCCGGATGCCCGGTCACGGGTCAACACATCTTGGATTAGATGGAGACGAACACTGTCTTATTGCGCAAGAAAGCTGGGGAACTGTTTCGGGTGGGGAAGAAAGGAAAAAATGGGGAAGAAGGGAAAATGAGGAGAACAGAAAGGAAGAAAGAAAGGAGAGACAGAGTGCCACGTGTGCATATACATTAACAGTCTACATGCATGGCAGTAAAATTTAAGCAATGGGTAAAGTGTTTAGGTGAGATATTTCAGATATAATATACGGAGATATTTACGTACCAAATTCTCCTCGATAACTTGAGTGAGAGAATCTGGAAAAAACTGTCCACAGGCCTGCACTGGACATTTACTTACCTGTAACATTAACAAAAACACTGTCAGTTGGCACACAACCTATAGATTACATGGTATGGCTTTATGTCTTTTCTATACATACCCTGTGGTGAGGAGCAGGTCTGTCACCAGCTGCAGAGGGTCACACACCTGTACTGGAAAACTGCCCCAGGTGGGACGTCCACTCCTCATCCCCCATGGCCTTATGAGATTTTTGAGGCTTCAGTAGTAGAGAACCTGTTGAAAATAAACACATTCTACAGTAATTCTTTTAAAATGGCCTGGGTTTCACTCACAATTTCCATTTTTACCAGCTTAGTTGTTTTTGTTTGGCCATCTTTGCCCCTACTAATGCAGCTATCTGACCAGTCCGTTCACTGAGTCAGACCTTCATCATCATCATCTAAATGGTGATGGGGATGTGGTAGCTTAGTGGTTACGGTGTTGCTCTACCAATCAGGAGGGTGTGAGTTCACTCAGTTCCACCAAGCTGCTACTGCTGGGCCCCTGAACAAGGCCCTTAACCCTCAGATGAGTGAATGAGATAAATTCAAGTAGAGAAGAGTATCTGCCAAATACGGTAAATAATAGCTAACAGCTATTGTATTACATAGATATAATATAATCAATTTTAGTTTGCTTGTTTATCTCATTAAGTATTGTTTACCTTGTTTATTTGTTTTTCAGGTGCTTCACTGGGATTAATCCTGAGAGAAACACCAAAGCTGGACGAGTCCTATAGAAGTGGACAGGGAACAAAAGGACCCAGAAAAAGACAAGCTAGTTAGCATCAAGCTAAATATTATATTTTTGTAAACCAGTAGCCACGTTTGCTAACGAGCTAGTTAGCATCAGGCTAAATATTATATTTATGTAAACCAGTAGCCACGTTTGCTAATGAGCTAGTTAGCATCAGGCTAAATATTAAAATTATGCAAACCACGGCTAAACATTATGATTATGTAAATCAGTAGTCACGTTTGCTAACGAGCTAGTTAGCATAAGGCTATATATTATAATTATGTAAACCAGTGGCCACGTTTGCTAACGAGCTAGTTAGCATCAGGCTATATAGTATAATTATGTAAACCAGTAGCCACGTTTGCTAACGAGCTAGTTAGCGTCAGGCTAAACATTATGATTATGTAAATCAGTAGCCACGTGTGCTAACGAGCTAGTTAGCGTCAGGCTATATATTAAATTTATGTAAACCAGTAGCCACGTTTGCTAACAAGCTAGTTAGCATCAGACTATATATTATATTTATGTAAACTCTTCTTAGCTTGTGTGATTCATTTCCCTGGTTTAGTTACTCACCTGTTCTTTAACCAGCTGTTTTAAGCCCCTTTGTGTTAGCATGTGGTTGTCTAGCTCCTGTTTTAAACCCGTGTGTTTGGTTCTTGGGTGGTTCTGTAGGCTAGTTTCTGTTAACAGTAATAAAGAAAATTGTGCATTAGACACACAGAGCCTCGAGGGACATGATCTTTGTAAACTGTACAAAAATTAAAAATGATAAAACCCATGAAACGTGTGTAAATGATTAATATGAATATCCAGATTCTTCTTCTTTTGTCTCACACTGTTGTGTATTATCTTGTCCTTATCTTATCTTGTTATTATCTAAACCACATTTAGTTCCAGTGTGTGCGTACAAGCTGTACAGATAAATGACAATTAAAAGTCAGGAAAGCATGAAACAAATAACTAAAAATCTATTTAAATATTTTACTTTTATATTAATTCTGTTTAAGCTTTTTTTTTTTTTTTTTTTTTTTTTATTTAGTCATTTATTCATTTATTTATTTCATTTAGAAAGCCAATAAAGATTGAGAACAACAAAGACTCCATTAAGTTTTCGTTCATTTACAGTAATGTTCCCAAGCAATTTGGAGCTGATTAATATATTAAAATATAAAAAATATATTATAAAATATATTAATAAAATAAAATATATTAATAAAGGAGCCTTAAACTGACAGGATGTCTATTCACATTATACATTTCACAGCTTGAATTCAGGGAAGACTTTGTGTATTTGTGTTTGTTGACATTTATGTTCCAAATTGCACCTGGTATGCTTTTCGAGGCCCGAAAGAAAGGGGGGGGGAAGCAACAGGACGAGAGGACGTCACCACCAAGGCTTGTAGTTTTGTACAAAAAACAGCATAAAGGTTGTTTATGTGCACATGCCTGAGCAGCCACGAGGCCACGTGCAGATCGCTTTAAGACTCGTTAAAACGTTTAAACAGAAGCGCACGTACACTCTACTCTAAAGCTGTCAGATGTGAGGTCAAAGGTTTATGACCATAACCTTGAGGTCAGTGTGTTGTGTTGTAGTTTTCTGCTGGGAAAACGACACTACAGATAAAACTGATACTCAGATCTCAATATAAAGTCTTTACAGCAGGACATTTCATAAGCTTGGGACACTCTTTCCTTCCCTACTAACTAATTCACTCCCTTTACTCTGATCTATGTCAGGTAATACAGACAACAGTAAAGCTTTCTGTCTCTCGAATATTCACTCGCAGTAAAGGTTCTCGGGATTCTGGCAGGAAGTGGATCATACCACCACTGAATCATTTAAACATACACATCAGAAACTTGTCAAAGGGTTTGTTGTGTGTTCGTCTGTTTGTGGGGGAACCTGGAGTACATCCTGGGCTATGAGGCAGGACTCACCATAGACTATCAGGCTATTGGACTGAGGGAGGAACCCAGAGGAAACCCTTGAAGCATGGGAAGAACATATAAACTCAACACACAGGCAGATGTGTTAAGTCACCGTGCCTCCTTTTACTTCAGTCCACACACAAGCTGTTTTACTCTGTAGTAAACCGACACCATCGCTTGTGTGTGTGTGTGTTGTTTCTGCAATGATTCTAGTAATAAAACACATTTCATGTAACTACTATACAAGCTAGAACAAGTTCCTCCATGATGTATACACACTGCACTACAGAGATACTCTAACGCTTTAACACGACTGTACACTGCTGTAGAAATAACTCACCTTGAGGTTAAGTCTTAACCCTCCTATTATCCATAATATGTTTTCAGTGTCATGTACACAATCTGTGGCATCAGTGTGTGTTCCTTGGGGTTAATCTGACCCCAGGCTGTTTTAGCTGTATATATAAAATGCATTCGTCTGCTTTGGCTATTTCGGATAATATTGAGGTCACTATAACAATCGATTTTCTAAAACATCCCTCTGCTTCAAGGCCCTAACCTAACATAAGCAGATCTGTGGTACTGTGAGAACTACAGAGAGGTCACATGACACGATGGAGGGAAAACATCATTTCTCAGAGACCCCAAGGAAAAGACATGTTACTATCCATGAAAACAGAAACTCTCCAAATGTTATAAATAAATAAAAAAATCTGTACTTAGAAATAAAATAAAACCATTTAAAAAGAAATCTTTCTGTCCAATTTGAGGTAGTGAGATTTTATGTTGATTTCTAGATGTTTCTCTAGTCGTGCAATAGAAATTCTGGGTGTTTAGGAGAATGGGGTGGTGGGGTGGAGTTATATTTTATTTTAAAAGCTATTTAGGTAGTCAACAAATTACATGACAAATAAAATTTAGGTAAAAATTATATTCTGAAGGATTGCTGGGGTCGAAATGTTGAAATGTTTGGCAGAAATGCAACACTGCTCACTACAGTGAAGCATGGTGGTGGAAGCATCCTGCTGTGAAGATGCTTTTTAAATGTACACAGTAGTTGTAACTGCACAAGTTGCTGCGAAACCTCTAAATCAGTCCCACTGTAACCAGAAATAATAATCCAAATGTAGTTTTTTATTTTATTTTTATTTTTTTAATGAAACGCGTCACATGATCTCACTATAGCTACACTTGTTTATGGTACAAGCAAGTTTATTTAACTAAACAGACAACATCATGAAGTCCAAGGAACGATAAAAATACAGTGGAACCTCGGCATAGGAATTTAATTGGTTCTTGAGGTGAAAATGTGTTTTACGCAACGAATTTTCCCATAAGAAATAATGTAAATGCAGATAATCCGTTCCAGCCACCCAAAAATATGACCGATATGACCGATAGTGTACGGCTGATTACAAAGAACTGACCCAAGCCAAGTATTCCATGTCAAGGCTCCTCACAGGAAGTCGTGCCACCAAGCTTGGGTTAAAAATAGAACCGAGCGTCCACGGTATCAGTCTGTCAACAAAAAAAACACCCAAAACATCACCTAGCTTTTGAGCGCATGCCGAAGGCAACGTTGGTATCGTGGGTTGACTCTTTCCAAACAGCTTTCTCTGACTGAAAAGAATTCGTGAACTCATTTCTCTCAGCTTTCCACTGACGCTAACAAGTTTTAAACGGCTCCCGGACTTTGCTGGCGCTCGGTTCGGTTTGTTCGTTTGCTGAAAATGCTGATTTGACAGAGATTTGAGAACAGAAAATCAAGGCAGTCTTAGAAGAAAACTTGTCCTAGAGTGCTAGAGGCATGAAAAATGTGAACGGTTCACCGACCAAAAGGGTGACGACCCTGGATACCACCCAAACCTGTACAGTGGTGGAACAAATCCCGAAAGCAGAATGTGGTAAAAATGGTCAGAAAAGTGAATTCATCCTGTTTAGAATCTGACAGAGAGCGTGAGGAATGTTTATCCAAGAAGAATGGACGAGACTATCAGGATCAGGATGTGCAAACTTGATAAAGAAGACTTTTAAAATCCAGTACAACTTTAAAACTACACAAGGTAAAGTCAATCAATCATGTCCATTTTGGTGTCTTTTAAAGCCTCCAAAGAAACAACATCTCAGAGCTTCAGTAACTACTTGTGGATCTGCTGATCTAAAGCACTGAAGGTTGCATGATAGAAATAAATCTTTAGGTCTGAAGCTTCTTAACCTGCAACGCAGTTCTGGTCAAAAGTAAAAACCCTTGTTTTTACCGAAACACGTTCTTTGAATCATGTTGATAGCAGACAAACAGAATTCTCTCTTTATGTGTCTTTCCTTCAGGGCTGGAGCCAGATGTATAAAACCGTTTACAGGATCCTGTCGAGTGACTATTAGCATTTCCAAGACCTGTATTTATGGCACGATGTTCCTCCAGCCCAAATGGTATACCATTAGAAGCCATTAAAGTGGAATTCCAAAACCTTTAGGAATTACACTAGAGCTCTTTCGGAGTACAAAAAATGAAAAAGAGGAAAATTCCTGCTTGTCAATACCTGCATCATCGACTGGTGATTACAGACAGCAGAGTAACCCTTCATCAGCGAGCTGAAAACATGCTTCACCCAGACGCAAACACCTTCACATCTCCTGCATGAACAAATCCAGCAGGCTTCTGCACAGTAGAGCTGAGGGGAAAGTTTAAAGTCTAAATCTAAATCTCTCGCCTAGTGAATGAGACGATTAATGAAATCCAAGCACTTCCTGTATAGTGAAGCTGAAGCCACACACACACACACACACACACCACACACGCTCCCTTCCTTCTTAAACACTTCAATACAATTTGATTCCATTTAAATAGTGCTTTTAAAATAAATTTTTATATAGGATTTTTTAAAATAAATTTATCCCTCAAAGGTAATGATGAGGAAAAACTCCCTGAGACAACATGAGGTAGAAACCCTGAGGTGCAAGAACGAACCTCATCCTCATCTGATCAGAAATCATTTTCTGGTGTACCTAGTTCTAATATAAAGGTATGTTTTGTTGATGTTGTGAAGATCTGGAGTGCAATATCTTCACATCTCTCTCTCTCTCTCACACACACACACACACACACACAAATCACTGCGTGGAGTTTTGTTTTAATTCTTACAATACTATTAAACCTGTGTTCATAAGCTACATTGTGCCGTGAAGTGCTGTACATCAGGGTTGCCAAGTCTTTTACAAAGTCAACATTTCTGCTCATAAAGTATAACTCTGTCGGGTTTAGTTACACCAGTGAAGCCCAGAGTAAATAACAATTACATAAAGATAATCTGAGGGATAATGGAGTTGTGACTCATCCAGCTGGTGTTTTGGGTAAAAGACGATCTTTAAACATGAAGAGAGATGAATTCTTTTAATTCATTTCAGTTTGTTTTATTTGTCTTGTTTGGCTAAGATGAAAAATTAATTACAGGCTTATTTCAATTCTCTTTGATTTTGATGAAGACGCCATGCAGTGAAATGTTTTTAGGATGTCTAAAAATAAAAAATAGTCCAAAAAAAAAGAATTGAAAATAGACAAATAGATGAAATAGAATAGAATAGAAAAATGGAGGAGGTCTTCTGTCAGTACCCCAAGGGTTTCCTCTGGGTTCTCTGGTTTCCTCTCCGGTCCAAAGACATGTGTTGTAGACAGACTGGCTTCACTAAAATTGTCTGTAGTATGTGTGTGTGTGTGTGTGTGTGTGTGTGTGTGTGTGTGAGACTTGTTCAGTGTGTATCCTACCCTCTGCCCTGAGTCTCCCGGGATATGCTTCAGGTTTCTCAGGACCCAGTAGGATAAGCGGTGTAGAGAATGGATGGATGGATAGAAATGTAAATAAAATGAAAAACTAAAAATAAAAACACAGCACATGAATCCAATCCAGTGACTTATGAAATGAATATGAATGGAATTTATAAAAGGACACTTTCTGTTATTTCATTTCAACCTTGTGGACCGTCCCGGATGTTGGACGGAGATCTCTTTCAGAGATATGTGACGGCTCTTCGGGTCGTATCTGCATCTACACCAGTTCCTTTTCTTGCACTTTTCTGATGATGTCATTAGTGTGTCATTAAAGACTATTCAGCTTATTATTAATGACAAATTCATTGTGAAAACATAACGATTTTGCACTGGGGCTCTGCTCTGCTCTGCTCTTCAGCTGATGAGGCTTCCAGACACCACTGAAGGTGAAAAATATACAAACAGAGAAAAACCTTGCAAAAGGGCTACATATACAGGATGTATCTATATATAAAATCGTGAAATGATCCTATGGTGAATCTTTTAGATATATACAGAGATATATTCATTTAAAAAAAAAAAAACTAAACCAAAAAAGCATGTCTTATGGGAAAAGAAGAATTTATTTACCGCATGTATAGAAACTTTGCCTCTTAACCTTTTTCACAGATGTCCAGTTGTTTTTCCTGGATGTGATGTGTAGGTTTCAGTGTGTGTAGAAGTGTCTAGCGCTGCTCTCTTCCTCATCACACTGCCATAAACACACACCTCCTGCACACATCTCCTTATACCTAAGAACAAGATCGATTTAGAGACGCCTCAGCCTCTCCAAAATGCCTCGCTGAGCACGAGTGTATGCTAGTTGTCTTTTTAATGTCTTAATCAGGTCACATGACTTTCACGTCATTTAAAACATACACAAGGTCACATGAAGGTCACTTGACTTTCACGTCATTTAAAAGGTACACAAGGTCACATGACTTTTACATCAGTTAAAAGGTACACAGGGTCACATGACTTTCACGTCAATTAAAAGGTACACAGGGTCACATGACTTTCACGTCAATTAAAAGGTACACAGGGTCACATGACTTTCACGTCAATTAGAACGTACACAAGGTAAAGAGTGTAAAGAATTTTCATATTTCCTAACCTCTCTCTCTCTCTCTCTCTCTTGCTCATGCATTCTTTCTCCTCCTACATTTTAGGAGGAGCTGCTCTTATAAATCTCCACCTCCCACCGCTTCAAAGCTCAGTCAACATCCAACAAGTGAAGAAACAGAGGCTTTTAGAAGAAGAGTTAAAGAATAGACATCCTTTATCCTGACTCTACTGCTCTTAATCATGTGGATGAGGTTTGTGGTGTTTGTCTTCTGCTTACACGTGGATGTCAAGGGTCAGGGTCAGGCGCGAGCTTCGCTCCGCAGGACAGATGACCGCTACAGTCGCTGCCAGTACACCTTCACCGTAGACAGCCCAGTGGAATCCAGCTGTCCCAGCGCCATGGAGGCGGAAAACCTGAGCGCTCGAGTCACGCTGCTGGAGGCGGTGGTTAGCCGCGTGCTGGGCGCTGAGGCGCTACCAGAGACGGCCAGGACGCAGGCTGAGACTGAGGAGATCAGACAGCTTCTTCAGGATAAAGAGCAGCTGGACGGCCAGGTGAAGGAGCTCCAGAGACAAGTAGAGGAGCTGACGATGGAGACGGAGAAGCTTAGAGAGAAACCCTGTCCACTGAATCCTGACTCAGAGGACAGCTTCAGAGATAATAGAGGCAGCGGTGAGGATTCAATATGAGCGATAAAATAGGCAAAAATGTTCAGCTGTGAAGAAATGATTGGAAAATTGATATAGTCTGAATATAATCACCTCACATTATGGAGTGGGAAAAGAAACAAAACACTTTGGATGATGATCTTCACACTTTGATAGCCTGGGATTCCTGGGATTTGCAATTAAATTAGTTTGATATTTATTTCTTGTCACATAGATCTAGTTTAATCATTGTTTCTCCTGTAGGTCCTGCTGTGATTGGAGAATTCCAAGAGATGAAGGCTGAGGTTTCTGAGGTTCCAGTTCCTCCCAAAGTCCAGGAGAATGTCCAGGACAATGCAGGTCTGATGGCTTCAGCTTTAACAATTGTTAAATAAAAACACGGATCTATAGATTAGAAATAGATTTTCGTGATAGTAATCAGTTTTATTTATTCTATGTATAAAAGGCTGTGGGGAACTTGTTTCTGTTGGTGAGCCAAAAACCCATCAAAAGGCAAACAGCATTGCAGGGAAATACGGGATGTGGTTCCAGGACCCTGAGTCTCCGGGAGCTCCGTATGGGCCGGATACGGTGTGGCGCATCGACACGGTGAGCAGTGACGTACGAGAACTGTATGCCTATGAAAACCTGGAACAGCTCGCCCGTGGCTACCCCATGAAGGTCCTGATTCTGCCAGAATCGATGGAGAGTACCGGGGCCACTGTGTACCATGGATCTATTTACTACCAGCGCAAACAGAGCCCCACGCTGCTGCGTTATGACCTCGCCTCTGAGAACATCGTAGCACGGAGAGAGCTGCCACACCCCGGATTCCACGGCCAGTATCCTTACTCCTGGGGTGGCTACACTGACATCGACCTAGCCTCGGATGAGAAGGGACTGTGGGCCATCTACAGCACAGAAAAGGCTCGTGGAGCCATCGTCATCTCTCAGCTGGATCCAGAGAGCCTGAGAGTGACCAGAAGCTGGGAGACTAACATCCAGAAGAACAAAGTGGCGAATGCTTTCATGGTGTGCGGCAGGCTGTACACGGTGGCCAGTTACAGAGCTAACAACACCACCATCAACTTAAGCTTTGACACAGCTAGCGGCCAGAGCAAAGCGGTGGACGTGCCGTTCCGTAACCATTACGGCTACAACAGTATGATCGACTACAATGCCGCAAGAAGAAAGCTGTACTCCTGGGACAACTTCCACATGGTCACCTACGACGTAAAACTCGCCAGAACCAGCAGCTCACCATGATAGAGACCTAATCCACACAGTTTTACACTTCGGCAGGGAAAAAAGAACCAAACTTTTACAATGGTGTGTATCTTTGCGCCATCTTCTGGCGGAAAGATCAACTGCAATTACAGTGAAAACACCAGTGCTTCTCAAAACTTCAACTGATGCCTCCTTGATTCCTCCATCTTTAGACCATTAAATTGATCTTTAAGAAAGAGTTTAGAAAAATCCGTAAATGAAGACAGAGGTGTTTTTTTTGGATAGAGGAGACACAAAGGGGGGGGGCATCCTAGATGGAAGTGTGTTAGGTTGGAGTATGTGATGCTAACACACTGTTTAAATGCTGTACCTCTGTCTAATAAAAAAAATAATATAAAATAAAAATAATAATAAAATAAATAAATAAATAGAAACACACTGAATACAATTTTAAATACAATTTTTTTGTAATATATGAAAATAAATATATGCATTAGAAATATAAATAAATTATAATAAACAATAAATGCATACGTTTAAATAAATAAAACAAATTTTAATTTGAAAAAAAAAGAAAAGAAAATCCTTGCTCTAAAGTCGATGCTTTAAAAAAAAAAAATCAAATAATGAGAAAAGTCTTCACATTAAGCATCTAATGACAATTTATGATCATTAATAAACATTTAATTTAATCACAGATATAAACTTTTATCTTATAAACTTTAAATCCTTTCCTTCCTGCTTCCTCTTCTGTCCTCACTCCCTTTCCTTCCCTTTCATTTCCCATGTCTTTCATTTTCCATGTCCCTCATTCTTTATCTTCTTTACAACAGTCTCCATCCACTTTTGGTATAATAACTTCACATGCCTTGTGTTTTTCCTTTTAGGGAAGAAGGGGTGTTCCGTTGGGGCGGGATGGTAGGTAGGTTGGGGGCTAATTGTAATAAACGTATTAAAGAATTCTATATATTTAATATATTCATATTAAACACTTCAATATTGCTACTCTATGTCTCTTATTTGACAGATTTTACAGTATCTTTCATAAATATAACACTTATTAAATTTATTACTCAAGTACACATTATTGCTTTGTTATGCTCACTTGCATGCTATGTTGTTGCATAAAAGCAGTCATGAATAAATAAATAAGTAAATAAAATAAATAAACGAAAATTTCAGCAGTGTTTTTCTGCGTTATTGGAGTTCCAGTGCCAGATACTGTACTGAAAAATATCAGCACATGCCAGGAGTCTCACTTCTGTGTGAAATATAAAGACAAACCCAAAAACGTGACACAACAAACTGATTCATTTTTCAGACGTTGAACAGATTCAGTCTTTTTTTGTTCCACTGATGTTACGTTTACCTTTTAACTGATTTAAAAACCCTTGATATTTAGTTTTCTCCAATGTAATCTTATCTAAATGAGTCATGTGTTTGTTTTATTTTTATTTTTTGTTGTTGTTGTTTTCATGCCTGCTACAACAGACGCCATGAATGGAGCAACATGAATAAAATAAAAACGTAAAGTTATATTGTGAATTTATTTTATTAATTTGTCACAAAACCGTGAAATCCTAGAGGGACAGTAACCCCCTTGATAGGTCAACAGAGGCCTTGATAGGTCAACTGAGGCCTTGATAGGTCAACTGAGGCCTTGATAGGTCAACTGAGGCCTTGATAGGTCAACTGAGGCCTAATGGTCTCCTGTCGGTTTTGTGTAACAGCTGGAAGATCTACACAGCATCGCTGTCACGCGTTATCGAGGTAAATTACCATCATAAGCACCCTGTCCTGCAGATCATGTGACCTGAAAGCAAACATATATATAATAAAGCTCACAAAAAAAACCAACTGACCTCATTTACCAGTGTGGCGTTGACGGAAATCCAGTTCACTGGGGAAATGGTTCCTGGTCTATAAAATGTTTTCCTTGTGAATTTGCATACATTTTACATACAAGTAGCTGCTAATGTGATCGGCTTCAATTCATAACTCTGCCCGTGAGTGACCGTGGGTTTGTTTACACCTTTTTCTCTCAAGTTTAAATTTGTTGAATTTACACCTGACAGCCAATCGGAGGACAGCGTAGGATAACAGAACAGCATACACACAACACTATGGAGAGAAAGAAACACATTGTTTGTGATACTAGACTCACTGTTAGTTTAATCTGTGTGAGTTTGCCAAGATACTACGAAAAAGGAAAGAAAAGAAATGAAAAAAGGTTTAGCTAGAATAGGTGTCATTCCATGGTTTGTTCCAGGCCTGGGATTGATGTGTCCACATTCACATACTGTACAAAGATTATTACTCAGTTTATATCATTAAACAATATCACAATATCATATATTAACAATATCATTTGATGCCACGCTTTGTGTGTGTGTGTGTGTTTATCGATGGTATCTGAAAATGCTCATGTCTCTCTTAGCCTCTCTGAGTGACATGTCTCCCCAGGGCAGCGATCAGGACATCCTGCAGTCTCTCCACAGACAGCCAGCACGTCTCCACGACGCTGTAGTGACAGGAGCCCATGGTCAAAGCGAAGAGAACCCCGCTCACGTTGTGCTGGCCGAGTAGAACCTGTGTCAGAGCCAGCAGGAGCGTCCAGAAGAGCACCACAAACCTCATGGGGCAGTCTGAAAGCAGGCGAGCGTGCAGGAAACGGGCACACATGGCAACCCGGGTAGTGTGGCCTGAAGGGAAGGAGCCAGGCTGAGGAAGTAAAGTGGCAAACCACTCCAAGTGATGAAAACTCACTGCACGCTTCACTATTCTGACCACAACGTGGTCTAGCAATAGCGCTGGAGAGAGAAAGAGAGAGAGAGAGAGAGAGAGAGAGAGAGAGAGAGAGAGAGAAAGAGAGAGAGAGAGAACAGGAGGATGAGAACAAGTTCAAGAATTTATGCTTTAACAGGAAATTCCACCCAAAATGACCTTCATAATTATACAATGAAAGTTATGTGATCTATTCACATTAACACAAGCGATGCAGCGGCGCTTTAGTCCTTTAGTCTGTCCAGGTGTCTCACATCCACATCTGTACACTCTGTTGAAACATATCACCTTCCAAACCATTCTATTTTTCATGCTAACATCCCCCAGCAATCGGGGGAGGGGCAGCTACTAAAGCTGACAGTCAGTGCTGATTTGCTGCACTGCATTCTGGGATTTTAAGCTCAGTGTTTGCATCAATATCATTATAACGTCTCGCCCTGGATTTCTCATTAATATGATGGTGTGTAAGTGTGAGCACGAAGAATGTTATTCACACACACACACACACACACACCACTAATTTACAAGAGTCACTAAAACACCTCCCAAATATTTCGACCCATCCATTGTAGGGTCTTCATTAAACATTCCCTCTGATATGACAAAGCGAGAACATCTGGAGTGATGGATAGAAGGTTTTTTTTCCCTCGTCCTATAGTGCAAGTGTTTGCATGTGTGATTAAGGTTATGGGCTGTAGCCAGACTGCAGGGCTGTATTTTCAGG
The DNA here is from genome assembly GCF_019097595.1 of Hemibagrus wyckioides. Lineage (NCBI taxonomy): Eukaryota > Metazoa > Chordata > Actinopteri > Siluriformes > Bagridae > Hemibagrus > Hemibagrus wyckioides. The sequence goes on along the minus strand of NC_080716.1, from coordinate 28,245,644 downwards.
GTGACAGTGGAGACATTTTTTCCACCAGTGTGTCCATTGTTCTTTATCCCTACAGCTGCCTTGAACCGTACACTAATAGAAACTGGGATATAAACGGAAACCTGGACACCGGCCAAGTATCCACATGTACATGATCTCCTTACTGAAGGCATTGTGGCACGCTTTCACGGAAAAAAAGATAAAGCTGTGCATTAGCATGAGAGGTTGTAATAGCAAATCTCTGTTGATTAGTTAGTGCAGGGGTTTAGAGAGAGAGAGAGATGTATAGATAGACAGAGAAAGACAGACAAGACAGACAGACAGACAGACAGACAGGTAAACAGGCAGGCAGATGAATAGATAGTAAGAAAGACTTACAGACAGAAATAGAGATGCATAGACAGACAGACAGACAGAAATAGAGATGCATAGACAGACAGACAGACAGACAGACAGACAGAGACTTTAATAGACACAAATTGAATCTGCCAGTTAAATAGACAGCCAGACAGACAGATAGAGAAAGGCAGACAGACAGAGAGAGAGAGAGAGAGAGAGAGAGAGAGACATAGATGGCAGGGACATTACTGGAACTGCAACCATCACTATTATTTGATTTGCTTGGGAACATTGTCACCAATGCACACTTTAACACAGGTTTCAGAAAATTGTTTAATGTTTAAAAATCATTTCTCACTCCAAGGTTTTTATATCCTAAAGAAATATTGTGTAATAATGTGTGTGTGTGTGTGTGTGTGTACCCTGCAGCACAATGTTAATAAGACCCGAGTTACCCAGGAACAGGTTGATCATGACTTCTTGCTCCTCCGCGTTTTTACTGCAGATGAAAAGGTAAAAGGTGATGGCGAGCCACAGCGCTGCGTGTCCGGTGAACTCCACCAGCTTCACCAGCGGCCTCATGCCACCCAGAGGAGCCTCCTTCCCGGCGCACAGCGCCATCCTCCTGGAGACCCACACATCCACAGCCAGCAGCGAGCGCAGCGCCACGGCGGGGAGAGACGGACTCGGGCGCGCGGACAACACGAGCGCCGGTGGCGCAGACGAGGACACTGCGCAGGTAATGCTGGAGGATGACCGTCGGCGTGACACCGAGTCCAGCACGCGGGACCGAGAGGAAGACGAGGAGGAGGAGGATGAAGAAGAGGAGGCAGGCAGCTCGAGCCTTCCGTTACCTGCCACCACTACACCGCTGTTCCTGCGCATGGCGAGCGAGACTGAAGCGCACAGCTCCGGTTAGTCCTGCTTCCTCACGTCCACGCAAGGGCACTAAAACTTTATTTTCTTTCTTTTTTTAAACTCACCTGGCTATTTATAACCTGTGCGTGCGTAACGACAAGCTGCTGAGAGGTCAGAGGGTCAGGTGACCAGAGAGAGAGAGAGAGAGAGAGAGAGAGAGAGAGAGAGAGGTTAAAAAAGGAAATCTGCCTTTTAAAGTATTTTTACACAAAACACAATAACTAATCGTGGCACAATAAGTTCTGGCCCCCTTTAACCCATGTCCATCAATGGGAACTGACCAGATGGTGTTAATTCTCACTGACACTATGCTTCATTTAATCCCTATAAGTATTTACATTTATTTAGATGTACAGTAAATACCTCTACAGATTATTCCTGCTATAAGGTGATTAAGAAATTAAAACATAATCCAGGATACTAGTTGACTGACATCTGGAGCAGAAGGTTAAAGATCCAGTCCAAGGATTCAAGCATGGCAGTTTAACTGGGAGTGCTGGGATCTGGTGTGAACTCAATGCTTTAACCAGTCAGACTCCAGTGCAGAGAAACTGTAACGCATACTGTATTAATATACTGTATTATCGAACTCTGAGGAATCATCAACGCGCGCATCTGATGGTCAGGTGCATAAATGAAAACACACACAATAACTCAAGCTGGCATCAACAACTGTGATATTTACATAGTTCCATGGCGACACGTAAACTCCTGTACACGTCAAACCTGTGACGAGGCACGAGGAGGCGTGCGGGGAGCGCGCGCTGCATCCCTTCTTCCTTCTCCTCCTCAGCAGCAGCAGCAGCACCACCAGCAGCAGCAGAAGCATCATGCCGGCTCCTCTACTAGGAGAAGTGTTCCCTAACTTTGAAGCCGAGACCACCATCGGGAAAATCAGACTCCATGACTATCTGGGAGACTCGTGAGTGCTTTTTTTTGTTACACCGCAAGCACGGGCGCTGTTTAGAAGCGCGCGCACGCGACTCGTGAGCTTGATTAGTCGATATAATTAATGCAATTCAAATATCAAACCAAGACAATCATACACAATAGGACATGCTTTCTTATACATAAACCCAAAAAAATAAAAACGTGATATAATGTGCTTGTTATATTCCAGACAAGCCTTAAAATAAATAAATAAATAAATAAATAAATAAATAAATAAATAAATCCCACATTCTTCATTTACAGTTTCCATTGAACAGTGTTAGAAAAACTGTATTTGTTTTTATTTTACTTTTAATGTTTTATCCACCGGGAAATTTGGGTTTAAAGCTGCACTAGATAAAGCTTTCTGTATACACTGTACGCTGTTGTATATACAGTATATCTTTTTACTGTGTACTTTGACTGCACCCTTTCAGCAATAACAGAAAAGTAGACACCATTTCTCTAAGGGCATGGACCCATCATTGTCATATCTCTCTCAGAAGCATGTCTCGCTGTTTCTAATCATGTAACGGTGCAGTAAATTCTGGGTGAAGGTAAAGTAACTGCTGTCTGATCTGATCTTTGATGTGGGCTTTCGAGTTTCTACTAATGTAGGTCGTGGTATGAGGGAGGAAAGCCATGCGGTGCTGTATACGCTTTTGTTCACACAGCAACTGCTGACCACATGACTTTTACTGACTTTATCTTCTGTTTGTGGCATGGGTTTAAAAAAAAGAAAAGAAAAGAAAAGGTGCTTAGTGATGCAAACTGGACTGCTTGGAATCACATCGATTGTGTAATCATGTAACCTAGATCAGATTTAGAAAAGAAACCCCTCAAGGAAATCTATTATGTATGATCTATTTCTTCAAAACAGAATATACACACATAGAAATTATCGCTGCACTTGTCCTTGTTAGAATACTTTTATGTTGGAATCGAATCGAATAGAACAAAAAGACTGAAAAGAATCAGCAGTGTAAACAGAAAAAAAGGCAGAAATATGAATCAAAAGAAACACAAGTTACACTGATCAGGCATAACATTATGACCACCTGCCTAATATTGTGTTGGTCGCCCTTTTGCTGCCAGAACAGCCCTGACCCGTCCTGCACTGTGTATTCTGACCCCTTTCTATCTATTAACTTCTTCAGCATTTTGAGCATCAGTAGCTCGTCTGTTGGATCGGATCACACGGGCCAGCCTTCACTCCCCACGTGCATCAGTGAGACTTTCACCGGTTCACCACAGTTCCTCCCTTGGACCACTTTTGATAGATACTGACCACTGCAGACCGGGAACACCCCACAAGAGCTGCAGTTTTGGAGATGCTCTGATCCAGTGGTCTAGCCATCACAATTTGGCCCTTCATCAAACTCTTCCACTTACACTCTTACACTTGTCCATTTTTCCTGCTTCTAACATCCACTTTGAGGACAAAATGTTGACTTGCTGTCTAATATATCCCACCCACTAACAGGTGCCATGATGAGGAGATCATCAGTCTTATTCACTTCACCTCTCACTGGTCACAATGTTATGCCTGATGGGTGTATATAATCGTGCAAACAAGTAAATAAATAATAGTTTATTGCAAATAAGCAGTACAGAGTGTGTGTTGTGTCTTCCCCACCAAGATGAGAGATGTGTGCAATCCAGGTCCAGGTGAAGTTACCACGTAGTAAGTAACACGGAATTTAAAGCTCTCTACCCTCAGTATCTCCTCACCATGTATGCAGAGGTGGCTCAAGAGGTTAAGGCTCTGGATTGTTAATCAGAAGGTCAGGGTTTAAGCTTCGGCACTGCTAAGCTGTCACTGTTTGGCCCCTGAGCAAGGTCCTTAACCCTTTCTGCTACAGTGGCACCACATCATGGCTAACCCTGTGCCCTGACCCCACAACCTCTAAAGCTGGGATATGCAAAGAATTTCACTGTGCAAAAATAAATACTTTGTATTCATAGCGCTCAATGTGCAGGTTATTGTGGGAACACCATTCTGTCAGATTCGGAACCTCCGCCTTGTCTCATTATCATTGTTATTATCATGGTATCATCAGCAAATTTGACGATGGTGTTGCCTGAGGGAATAGTCAAGGGTACAGAGGGAGAAGAGTAGGACACAGTGAACTTTAAGCCCATGTTGCTCAGTATGCCTTAAAAAAATTCAGCTTTACTCTAAACCTTAGCCACTTTAAAGGTAGCAACAGCACAAGTACTGTTCATCCATTATTACTATTACAGATATTAATTGAGTTGCTCTCGGCACAGCAGTGACATGAGGATGGCATGGTATCTATTTCCTCCTAACGTATAAAATGCCCCTGTTTTAAACAGATCAGGGTTGTGTAGCATTTTGAAGCCCTGATGTAGCAATAGAGAGGTACGGTACTCCATTATGAGGCAAATTGAATAAAAAATGATGGAAACATATGAAAAAATCCTGCTTATTATATTACAAATATCTGTGAATAAATGTAAATGGGAAAAAAGACACAATTTTTTAATAAACATTTTTCATGGCTTTGCAAAATGTTTTAACGTTTTTCAATTTAAAAATATGTAATAAATCAATGACAAATATGTAAAATATTCAAATCTTTAAAAAGGTTTTTTAATATAATTCAGACTCCTTCAGTTAGAACTAGTTTGTTTTCCATGTTGTAATGGAATTTGATTAATACATTTTCTCCAGCAGAGTAGACGAATAAACTCTCAAATAACCAACAGAGAATATTAATAATTGTATAGAATAATATTCAAGTACATGCTGGAGTATTTATCAGACGTGAAGTATCTGGTTTCACTTCGTCTCAAGCCAATGTGTCATGAGTAAAATTTACATAAACACTCGTTACTTATCTTATATCTCGTTACTCGTTATATCTCGAGGACTTTCAGTTTTCTTGTCCTTGCAGTTTTCTGTCAGGATTGAAGTTTATGTCTGTGAAACTCTTGCTAATCTTTCCTTCACTAGCTGGGGCATCCTGTTCTCGCACCCGCGGGACTACACGCCGGTCTGCACCACTGAGCTGGGCCGAGCAGCCGCCATGAGTCCACAGTTCGCTAAGCGCAATGTGAAGATGATCGGTTTGTCCCTGGACAGTGTTGAGGAGCACCACGGCTGGAGTAAGGTAGACTAAACCTCCTCAACTCCCATGTAGCTGCTAGCAGTAGAGAAACTTTTAAAGCCTGAATACTAACCACGTAGTTAACCTGAGACCTTTTTTGGAAGAAAATATGAACTCGACATATTTTTCCCATGTCCGGTCCATCAGGGGGTGTTTAGTGACTGAAGTTTTTTGTTTTTTTTTGGGAGAAAGCAACATATTACATTGTTTGCATTAGAATATTAGTACATAAGCAGCTTAATAAAAACCAAAACCAAAAATAAAAAATTAATAAAAACCAAAACCAAAAATAAAAAATTAATAAAAACCAAAACCAAAAATAAAAAATTAAATTAAATTAAATCCATCCATCAACCCACCCATCCGTCCATCCATCCATCCATCAACCCATCCATCCATCCATCAATCCACCCATTCACCTATACATCCATCCATCAACTCACCCATCCATCCCTCCATTCATCCATCAACCCAACCACCCACCCACCCGTCCATCCATCCATCAACCCACCCACCCACCCGTCCATCCATCCATCCATCCATCCATCAACCCACCCATTCACCTATACATCCATCCATCAACTCACCCACCCATCCATCCATCCATCCATCAACCTGCTCATTCATCTATAGATCCATCCATCAACTCACCCATCCATCCATCACATTACATTTTTATTCTTCTTAAACAAAGCAATGTGTTAACAATCACAGTTTTGTATTTATTAACAAAAGTAACATCATACTTTTTATCCAGTTATATTTTCATTTAATGTTTAATGTCCATAAAACAAGTAGCCAGCCTTAAAGATGTTGCAAAAGCTTTCCATCGGAAAATAAGTGTTACAAAGTGCTGACAGAAGACACCTTCCTTAAATGTGAAATAAACATCACCCAACACATTCTGTCCAATCAGGATCCAGAATTCAACAACATAAAAAACACTTCAAACATTCTCCACTGTAAGTGTTCCTGTAGTAGTTAGCTATGAGGTCTGTAGCTACAGAGCAAAATTAAACAAACTCCAGACTCCAAACGTCTTGGCTGTTCCATTAGATTTTAGTGAATTAATCAATTAAATGAAGTAAATTTGACAAATCTGATCCTTTGACAAAACCATCACGCGTAGCTGCTGTTCATCTCCAGCTGTGTTTTTCGCATCCACTCTTGATTTAAGCAGATGTTTCCATTGATGATTTTCAGGACATCCTGGCCTACAATAATGACGAGACCGTCTCCATCTTCCCGTTTCCCATCATAGCAGATGGAAAGCGTGAGCTGGCAGTGCAGCTGGGCATGCTGGATCCGAATGAGATCGATCAGAGCGGTATTCCCCTGACTGCCCGATGCGTGAGTATCCAGTAACTGCCCCTACCGTCTACCATCACTGAATGTTTAGTGCGAATAAAATGGCACCTACATGTATTCCAATCTCTCTTATGTGCCTTTCAGGTGTTTGTGATCGGTCCTGATAAGAAGTTAAAGCTCTCATTGCTCTACCCCGCCACTACGGGGCGCAATTTTAACGAGATTCTACGAGTGATTGATTCCTTGCAGTTAACGGCCAATCAGCGGGTGGCGACGCCTGTAGACTGGCAGGTCAGAGTAGACGACCTGTTGTGGTTTATTTGATTTCTAACGAACTGTTTATATTTTCAATAACATGAACCAGTTAGTCTGACCAGGATAAAGCAATGACTGAAGCCTACATCACAGTGCTTTTGACTTCTGGATTTTGATTGGTCAGGAGGCATTCATTAGTTTTCTAGAACAGTAGCTTTGACAGAAGCACAGGTTTATATAAATGTGCTTGTTATTCTATCTATAGCAACATGTATCTAGTCATCCACCCATCCATCAACCCACCGATTCATCTATACATTCATCCATCAACTCACCCATCCATCCATCCATCAGTCCACCCATCCATCCATCAACCCACCCACCAATCCATCCATCCATCTATTAACCCACCAATCCATCCATCCATCCATTTATCTATTCACTCACCAATCCATCCATCCATCCATCCATCCATCTATTCACCCACCAATCCCTCCATCCATCTATCCATGCATCCATGTTTTCTTACCATCTGTGTTTTTTTCCCCCAATAGCCTGGAGATCGGGTCATGGTTCCACCTAACATCCCTGAGGAAGAAGCCAAGAGCCTGTTCCCTGCTGGAGTTTACACTAAAGAGCTTCCGTCTGGGAAGAAATATCTGCGCTACACACCACAACTGTGAACAGTGGAACCTGGACAAACCCTCAGACGAAACCTCAGACGAACCCAAACCACCCCTCAGAGGACCAAAACCCTGGACGAGACTGAGAGACCAAACACAAACTGATGACATAGACAAACATGCAGGACACTGAAAATCTGTCGAATGATTATCTTTGTGCTAGATTAGGGATTGAACTCAACAAACTACAACGAACTTGAACGACTCAGGCATAGCTACTGACCAATCACCAGCGAGATATCTTCTGCACCTCGACTTCCATAAAGACGTGACACAAAACTCACCCTGGCTTCGGATACAGTTATACACCGGACTGCAAAAGTCTGTACACCCTTAAGACAAGATAAAAATAAGAAATTTAATGTACTGTAGAACATTCTGGATCATGTCCACCGTTCCACAACCTCAAGTTGCATTATGTTTTTGGATTGTTGCAGGACAATTAGATTGTTGTGCTACAAGTTGATCTGAATTGTCCCAGAGTGACCTTCTCTATTCAAATAAAAACACAAAGATTCCTCACTTCACATTTACCAATTATTTAAATACATTTTTTTTTCATTCAAAAATGTTCATCATTTATGTTAAGGCTGAGAGAGCATACTGTCAATCACAATGACAGCAGCCAATCCTGGGAGTCTGTGAGCTCTTGTATGTGGAGGAGGGAGGACACCAGCTGCATTTAGAAAAGATCTCTAAGCAAGCATGTGATGGACTTTACCCTTTCTGGTTAGTAGCTGTAGTTAGTAGGACAAAGGTGATGAGAGCTGGCTGGTGGGCGGGAACTGGCTAAGAGTGAGGCTACGTCTCGTCAGGGCGCTGATCAGGAAGTCAGCCATTTTAAGAGCAAAATTCAGTTGAACATTCACTCGCTGAAATGATCCCACAATGCAGCACAAGAAAAGAAAACCAGAGCATGTTCCAGTCCTGACAGGAAGTCATGATGTAGTTAGCTAGAGAGCTGATGCCTGGAAATTTCTTGAGGCCAGTGAGAAGATGGGAGGCTTTTTTGGTCTTGGTTTTAAAACTTGATGCATATTTCTTTCCTCAAATGGCTCCATGTGCATGCTGAGGCAAAAAATTATACAATTATAATGAAGGAAAAAATCCCAGAATTTTGAAATACTGTAAAGTTTATGTTTAATGTGGAAACCCTATCAAGTCCGGGGTGGTCGTGTACCTCTACCCTATAACGCGGGTCGTGTCTGTATAGGAAAACCACCAGCACAGGAAATCAACACGCATACTAGTCAAGCTGTCACTTCCTTTAGCACGTCTGAACCGGTGTCCTTTCACCTTGCTGAATAAGAACAAACAGGTGGAGAATGACCTTTATTTTCATTGTGTGGGTTTCGACATGGGTATAAAGACGTACTGGTTTACATGGGAATTAGTACAGATCTGACTCGAGCTGCTCTGATCTTCAGGATGGAAATGTCAGTGATTAAAATCAGCTCCTGAACGTGTAGGGAAGCGAGTGGTGATGATGATGAGCAGGATGTTGTGAAAACTTTCCAGCAGTGTGCTGGAAGAAAATCGCTCGCTCAGCTGTTGGTGGATTTGTGTAAGCTTTAAAAGATTTACAGAACACTGGTCGGCTTCGTGGTTTTGAGCCGGTTTTAAACACACACACACACACACACACACACCTCTCTGCTTCCGTCAGCATTCACCATGCTGAGGGTTGTGAGGTAGCAGGAATGATTTCACTCAATTATTTCATCGATCTGTCCGTCAGCAGCAGGAGGAGGAGCAGCAGGGCCTTGGATCTGATGCCTACAGAGCAAACACTAGATGTGTGTTCACTTGTGACTTTCACTTCCTGTGAGGAGAGACAGGGTGAAAAGGGCAATCGTTCATCAGCGCCACGTACTCTCTCTGATGGGCGAAGAGACGCAGGAAGACGGCGTACTTCTTCCTGTAAAAGCTGACACACACACCAATTTTTTTTTTATCAAGCAGACCACGTGACATAATTACTTAGTAGGGTGATTCAAATAAATAAATAAATAAAAAACAAACTCTGATGTCATGCTGCTACAGCTAAGTGATCTGAGAGCAACGGCAACTTTCCTCTTAGACAACAGATTTAACTGAATGACACGTTATCCTTTTTATCCGTTTATTGTTACATATAAAGTCGTTGAACCAACATGAAGCAAGTAGGATCCTGTAAACAGTCCTCTCATGAACAAACCCACAAAGCACTGACACTGGAGACTCCTTCCCTAAATTTACAATTTCAATTCAATTTTATTTGTATGGCGCTTTTAACAATGGACACAAGCAGCTTTACAGAACATAAGAAACATAAAAAACATAAAAAAAACCCCCCCAAAAGTCCTAGATGTTAGACAAAATCATCCCTAGTGAGCGAACCTGAGGCGACTGTGGTGAGGAAAACCAGGAGGAACCAGACTCCAAAGGGAACCTCATCCTCATTTGGGTGACACCAGAGAGTGTGATTATAAATGATTATAAACACAAAAAACTCTCCGGTGTTTATAATCATGTATAATCACACTCTCCGGTGTTTATAATCATGTATAATCACACTCTCCGGTGTTTATAATCATGTATAATCACACTCTCCGGTGTTTATAATCATGTATAATCACACTCTCCGGTGTTTATAATCATGTATAATCACACTCTCCGGTGTTTATAATCATTTATAATCACACTCTCCGGTGTTTATAATCATGTATAATCACACTCTCCGGTGTTTATAATCATGTATAATCACACTCTCCGGTGTTTATAATCATGTATAATCACACTCTCCGGTGTTCATAATCATGTATAATCACACTCTCCGGTGTTCATAATCATGTATAATCACACTCTCCGGTGTTCATAATCATGTATAATCACACTCTCCGGTGTTCATAATCATGTATAATCACACTCTCCGGTGTTCATAATCATGTATAATCACACTCTCCGGTGTTCATAATCATGTATAATCACACTCTCCGGTGTTCATAATCATGTATAATCACACTCTCCGGTGTTCATAATCATGTATAATCACACTCTCCGGTGTTCATAATCATGTATAATCACACTCTCCGGTGTTCATAATCATGTATAATCACACTCTCCGGTGTTCATAATCATGTATAATCACACTCTCCGGTGTTCATAATCATGTATAATCACACTCTCCGGTGTTTATAATCATGTATAATCACACTCTCCGGTGTTTATAATCATGTATAATCACACTCTCCGGTGTTCATAATCATTTATAATCACACTCTCTTTCCGGTGTTTATAATCATTTATGACTCCGTGTCACTCAGATGAGGATGAGGTTCCTGGCCACAGTCTCCTCAGGCTTGTTCATTACAGATGATTGTGTCTAACATTAATTAGACTTTTCTACTATATTTCTTATGTTCTGTGAAGCTGCTTTGAGATAATGTCCATTGTTAAAAGCGCTATACAAAAAAACTTGAATTGAATTGAATGAAACGAATCGTCAGCCAATCAGAGAGCTCAGAATACGAGGACAAGGGGCGCTTCAGTGAAGCGTGTGAAGGTTCGTCTTGGGGGGTGGGGGTCATGCCGCAGGGAAGCAGAGGGGTTTACTTAGAGGTGTGAAAACCACAGGTGAGTTTTATCTCAGCTGAATGCAGCCTGAGCGTCCGACTAAAACCACAACACCAAAGCACCTGAAATCTTCATACACTAAGCTGTTGCTTTTTATATACCGCAATTCAACGCGCGTATCTCTCAGTGTTTATTTATTCTAATTTAAATATTAATTTAAAAAATAAAAAAATATATATACTGAAGTACACGAAGAAGGGGATTCATATTATTTAAAGAGAAATATAGAGAAAAGTCATATTATTTTAGTCATAAAAAAGAAATAAATAATAAATAATAATATGTAATAAATAAAAACTGAACAGAATTTTTTATTAAATAAATAAATACAAGCATAATTAAATCAGTTTCAGATTTCAGCATCTTACATCATCACACAAGGAGAAAATGTTAGCGGTGGTAGCTCAAAAGGCTTTGGGTCGTTTACTGGAAGATCGGGGTTCAAGCCCCAGCACCACCAATCTGCCACTGTTGGGCCCTTGAGCAAGGCCCTTAACCTCCTACTCCAGGGGCAGTGCATCATGGCTGACCCTGTGCTCTGACCCCAACCCACCAGGATGGTATATGTGAAGAAAGAGTTTCACTGTGCAGTAATGCATATGTGACAACTCAACTTAAAAGGTAGCAATAGTGTGTGAATGGAATTCTTCCCTCTGATTGGACGAGACATCGGTTACTCAGGATGTACCGGAGGTCCAGCAGTAGAAAGTGTATTGGTGTGTGTATGAACACAGCTCTGCTCTTATAGCGCTCCTTACATCCTTTAATCTGGAACATACCTGCGTTCTTCAGGTGTGTTTAGACATCGCAAACTAATGATCAGGATATCTGTCAGTAAATCTGTCACTCAGGATATACAAGCAGTAAGAAACTGTGTATCTAGATGTATCGTACGTTTTGGAGTTCTTTCGATCGAAGAAAATAAACATATATATTTACATATTTCTAAGAAAATGGAATTCATTCAGCGCTACTTTGAGGAAGGGCGTTATCATACAGCGTGATTTTGGATATCCTGATAGCGTATCATGGAGTAAAGGTTAGTCTGCGATCTCTAAACACACACCTGAGGAACGCAGGTATGATTGGAAGACCAAACTATTCCAGATTAAAGGATGTAAGGAGCGCTGTAAGGGCAGAGCTGTGTTCATACACACACTAATCCGCTTTCTACTGCTGCAGCTACTGCTGGACTTCCAGTATATCCTGAGTGACCGATGTCTCGTCCAATCCAAGGATTCCATTCGCAAAAACTATACCCAGCTTTTCCGCTTTGTCTGAATCGTTGTTGTGTTTTCGGATTTGTTATGTTGTTTCTCGGCCATCGTACGTTTCTGTAGCTAAGCGACACGGCGTTGTGTCACACTGAAGCGAACACTGTAAAACATAGTGTTTTATTCCAACATAGAAATCTAGAAATGATGTATAATTTACTGAAGTAACTGTAGACTGATCGTCAGATGGATCAAATCTGATTGCAGTTCTGTTAGTTAGTTAATTAGTATGTACTCATTCTCACCTCTCGAGCTCGAGGTTAGGTCGAACCACATGTCCTACTTTGCCCATTTTCTCCATGGCTTCCTGAAAAACACAAAACAAAACCCACACACGTGTGATTTAGCTCAGCAGACGTTGCTACACGTCTTTGATCTTTGTTTTTTTTTCCGTCAGCACGATTCAATGATCCTCAGCAGAAATCTGCTCCCTTCGCTGACCTTTATTTAGATTTAGGACGCTGACCCAATAAAGGTGGTTTGGGATGTGGGTTAGTGGTGTCATGAATAAAGCACACATGCTCCATGCTGCACGTCTGTCTGACACGACAAGCCCGAGAACGTGAAGCACAGCTTACACTGAAGAACATACGCCTTTAGAGACAGAGAGAGAGAGAGTGCTCGAGTGAGGAGAATAAATAAAAACTGAACAAAATATTAAAAACTCCTTAAAAAAAAAAAAAAATTAAATAAATATTTCTTTTAAAAAACGTGATAAGTAATAAGAAATAAAAATTAAATGGGATATTAAAAAAAAATGATAAAAAACTGAATGAAACACTTTTTTAAAATAAATAACAATGATTAAAAAAATAATAATAAAGAAAAATTAAACAGAATAAATATGACATCAATTCACAAAAATTACAATAAATATAACAAAAAGAAGTAATAAATAATGAAAAAAGAAAAATGAAAAGGAATGTTTAAAGAAAATACATAAAAATAATAAATGAAAAATAAGAACTGAATAGAATATTTATTTAAAAAGTAATACATGATTAAAAAAATAAACAAATGAAAAGGAATATTTAAAATAAATAAATTATTAAAAAAAAATAAAATAACAAATAAGAATGGAAGATTTCCAAAAATGTAATAAATAATAATAAATAAAAATAAAATGGAATATTTAGAGAAATAAATAAAAATAATACATAACAATTAAAAACTGAATAGAATATTTCTAAATAAAAAGTAATGAATAATAATCAATAGAAATTAAAAGGAATATTTGAAAAAAAAAAGAACTGAATGTAATATTTCTTAAGATAGAGATAATAAATAATAAAGATTAATTAAATTGAACATAATAATAAATTGAATTGAATAATAATAATAATAAATAGATAAACAAATAAAAAAAAATGGAATCTTTATCTTTCAAAAATGATACATAAATAACAAGAAATAAAACCTGAATGGAAATTTAGAAACATGAATAAATACTGAATATATAATGTAGGATTTTTTTTTTCTTTTAATCTCTGACCATTATACCATTATACAGTGAGCACAGAGTCACCGCTGAAGACTGGAAGGGTAGTTATGAGCTGCTTCTACATGATTGGCTGTGAAGTGTGTGCAGGTGGACACTGAGTGTGTATCAGAATGATGATGATGATGAAGTTTTTCAATTTTTAACTTTACCTGAATGGAGGTGTAGTCGTGTGAGGCGCAGGCTCCCAGAACAGCAGCACCGACCAACACGGCCTCTCTCTCTGCAGGCAGGACCATCGGCAAACCTGCACATCATTACACAGAGAGAGAGAGAGAGAGAGAGAGAGATAGAGAGAGAGGGAGAGAGAGAGTGAGAGAGTGAGAGAGAGAGAGAGAGAGAGAGAGAGAGAGAGATGAAGGATTCTTCTACCCAGTCTACAATCAGCACAGTGTAATCTGCTGGTCAGTATTTTCTCTCACTCTGTGCTTTAAGGCTCTTACCCGTGACGTTGGCGTGCATCCTGACGAACAGAGGGTTCTTACTGAGTCCTCCACACAGGAACACGGTCGTGATGTCATGTCCTGCTTCTCTCAGTGCTTCCAGGATGTGTCTGGTGCCGAGCTGCGACCAGCAACAATCAGAAATCACGGAGAAAAAAAAACACAGCGAGAAATAAAAGCGTGTGGTCAGTGCTGGTGTGTCACGGGTCAGAAGAAACTCTCAGTGGAACTCACAGCGGTGGCTTGGACAGTAGCGAGGTAGAGAAGAGCCAAGTCTTCCAGTGTGTGAGATAAAGACAGACCAACAACCTGCACACAGCAGCAACACCATACAGGAATCATTAACTGAACGCAGGAGAAAATAAATCAATCAAGAAAATATATAAATTATAATTTATTAAAAATAAATAAATTTAAAAAATACTTAAAAAAACAAAAATTATTATTATTTATCGTAGTGGTGGTCGTAGCAATAAATAAATAAATAAAATAAAATAAAATAAAATACATTCCTCATAATCACACTGCTGAAAACAATCTAAACTCTGTATCTGTAAATGTATAAAAATCACCAAACTTATTGTAAAACAATAAAAAAGTAAAAAGAAACAAAAACAAAAAACATACAAATAATACAAATTAAAAAAATCACCAGATTTAAAAGTTAAAATAAAAAAAGTATTTATTTATTATTATGCTAGAAATTATATATATATATATATATATATATATATATATATATATATATATATATATATATATTAAGCTATAAATAATTTTGTCTTATTTTTATTATTAAATATAAGCCTAATTTAAGCCCCATTTGCTTGCTATAATTTCAGTCTCTGTCACCAATTTTTAAACAAAACATGAATTTTTTATTATTGTTTGTTTTGTTTTGTTTTTTTTAATTAAATGACTTAGACGCTTACCATGCCCTTTAAGCTCTGGTCAGCAAGAGGGGATCGGTTGCCGTGGAAATCGGGCCAGACGTGCAGGCCGGAGGTCAGTTTGTCGGGGTTCTTCAGGTCTTTGGCCATTTCCTCGAGATATCCGTTTAGGAAAGAGTAAATATTCACTCCACTGAGAAGAGAGGGGAAAAAAAACATTAAGTATCAGTACATTCCCTTTAAATCTAACCCTGTAGGTAATAATAAATACTGTTGGACATTCCACTGACCATTGAGTGAAGAAAAAACCCTGTACCTTTTCTCTGCTCGCTCCTTCAGCTGAGAGAAAGCAGCGTGTCCGGTCACCACATGGTCAATCTGTGGGGAAGAAATCAACAGGAAAAAACATCCAGACGCTCTGTTTATAGACTATATGACCAAAAGTATGTGCACCCCTGACCTTCACACTGTCATCAGTCTCCATATTGGATTACACACATAACAGAGAGGCAGAAATCAGTACATCCGTCTGTTTGCTGTAATTCCCCTTTAATGGAACTCAAAGCTCCAACCCTGCCCGAGCATGACAATGCAGATGTGCACAAAAAGCGCACAGCTGCATAAAGACATGGTGTGGAGGTTAAGGTTGGACTGGAAGAGCTCTGATTCGGACTCAACCCCACTGAACACCTCTGGGATGATCTGGAACCTCAACATCCCAAGTCTGATCTCACTCATGCTCTGGTATCTGATTACGCACCAGTTTTCCTGTAGCGCTCTGACCGCCTTCGTTAAGCCACAGGTCTGGAACCATGGCGGACAGGTAGGGACCCCACACACCTGGAACAAACAGAGGCGTCTGGCTCACCTGCAACACACACACACACACATACATACACACACACACATACAGCCTACAAGGTGTGTCTTTGGACTGAAGGAGGAGGAAATCGGAGAACCCTGAGGAAACCCCTGAATCATGGGGAGAACATGCAAACTCCGCCCACACAGGATGGAGGCGGGATTCGAACGCCCCAACCCTGGAAGTGCGAGGCAATCCACAACATTAACATAATTATCAAGAAATAAAACTCACAGCCATGTGACAGGAAGAGGTTCCACAGATCAGAGCAAGGCGCGATGTGATTGGCTGATTTTCACACGGCAGGTGATGGCCGCTCACGTCCGCTCCGATAACGCCTAAAAAAAATCACATCATTCAGCTGCACTTCATTACACATTTCCCGTGATGCCTCAGGGAGCTTTCATGAACAACCCTGTAGAGGTTAATCAGCAGAAAGGGCAGTTCTGGTATAACTGACCCAGTCCTCCCGCGTGGGCGTCGAT
This sequence comes from Hemibagrus wyckioides, assembly GCF_019097595.1. Taxonomy (NCBI): domain Eukaryota; kingdom Metazoa; phylum Chordata; class Actinopteri; order Siluriformes; family Bagridae; genus Hemibagrus; species Hemibagrus wyckioides. The sequence goes on along the minus strand of NC_080716.1, from coordinate 28,229,034 downwards.
CAGAGACGCTCCCACGGCTGTTCCCGCCTCCAGACCCAAATCCTCTGCTGCCTCCGGAGTCAGTCCTTGCTGGAGTGGGTTGCCGGGACGACACGTGTACCGTCCTACACATACACACAGGATGTGTGACACAGACAGGAACACGTGACAGTTACGGCTCCTGAGAGGAGCAATACAGAAGCCTTCAGAATCTCACTGAGAGCAAGGGAGAGCGCGCTCTCTCTCTCACTTTACTTTTCTTTTATTATGTATGTCTCTCTTTTTCTCATTAATTTTCTTTCATTATGTCTCTCTCTCTCTCTCATTACTTTTTTCCTCATGTCTCTCTCTCTCTCTCATTACTTTTTTTCATTATGTCTCTCTCTCTCTCTCATTACTTTGTTTCATTATGTCTCTCTCTAGGTCTCTCCATCACTCTCTCTCTCTTTCTTGGTTTCTCTCTCACCCTCTCTCTTTCTCTTAGTCTCTCTCACACTTATCCACTCCTTCTTTCTTGTTCATTCTCTCTCTCTCTCTCTCTAGGTCTCTCCCCTGTCTCTCTATCACTCTCTTTCTTTCTTGGTTTCTCTCTCACCCTCTCTCTTTCTCTTAATCTCTCACACACTTACCCACTCGGCTCTCTTACAAACCCATCCTCTCTCTCTCTCTCTCTCTCTCTCTCTCTCTCACTAGTTCTCTCCCTTTTCTCTCTTTCAGTCTCAATCCTTCTTTCTTGCTTTCTTTCTCACCCTCTTTCTTTCTCTTAGTCTCTCTCGCCCTTACCCACTCCCACTCTCTCTCTCTCTCTCTCTCGTCAGTTAAAACTGTAGATCCAGTTTTGACTCATATACAGAAACACATGTTTGTGGTTTATATACAGTGTTTTTTTGTCTTACCGATTTTTGAATATTTATTCTCAGTCAAGTCCTCAAGTCCGATGCCGGCCCAGAAACTGTCGTCCCAGCCGTCTAGAGGAGAATAGGTCCACTTACACACCAGAGTACACAGTGATCTAGGACACAGTGAGACAGCAGAGAGGTGAGACGTCTAGGGCTTTAAAGCAGCAGTGAGTAACCTGCCACTGTGTGACAAACACTTAAGAGACGGAAGCACAAACCTGTACACACTCCAGACCTCCACAGGTTCAGGTAGGGGTGTGTGTGTGTGTGTGTGTGTGTGAGAGAGAGAGAAGAAAAACTCACCTTGCTAATGAACCTGTTGCCTTCCAGGATAAAAAGTCTGGCAGGTCGAAGAAGTGTGCAGCTTCCTTCCAGCAGCTCTGCCTCAGATTCTAACAGAAACATATATACATATAAAAAGGACAGAACAAACAAACAAATAAATAAACAATCATCCAGATTTATTGTCTTTTCAAGATGCCCCCCCCCCCCAAATAAACTCTTCCCCCAAAAGGTTACTGTGTTGTATAAAGGGAAATGTATTTATCGATAATATAGTGGAATTGCTTTAATGTACAAATAAATACATAAATAAATAAATAGAATTTAAACAGATTTAGACACTTTATAGCATATCTATTGCTGATATCTATATCTATAAAGCCAGCAAAATTTTAAGTGTCTCTATTGGTAGAAACGAGGACCATTAATGACTTCAAACAACAACAACAATAATAATAATAATAATAATAATAATAAAAATAAACGTGAACCTCTTTCAGCCACAGTAACTTTGGCGGCTGCATTTCAGGAGACATCACTCCTCCCACGGCGCTCAGGACTCGGTGAGCTGTGGCTGTGATGCGAGACGCCTGTTCTGTGGCTCTGTGGTCCATCCACATCACCACGTTCCTCCCTGTGACACCTGCAGGAGAACGGAAAAGAGGCGTTGAGGAGACAAAAAGGAGATGTGGAGGAGACGTAGAGGAGACATAGAGCAGACATGGAGGACACGTAGAGGAGTCAGAGCAGACTTAGAGGTGACATAGAAGATGAAGAGGAGACATACAGCAGGCATGGAGGAGACGTAAAGGAGACAGAGAGCAGATGTAGAGGAGACCTGAGGGAGACATAGAGGAGACATAGAAATGACAGAGCAGATTTGGAGGAGACATAGAGCAGATGTGGAGGAGACGTAGAGGAGACATAGAGCAGATGTGGTGGAGATGTAGAGGAGACATACAGCAGATGTGGAGGAGACATGGAGGACACATAGAGGAGACGTAGAGGAGACATAGAAGAGACATGGAGAACACAGGAGATAAAGAGCAGACATGGAGGAGACGTTGAGGAGACAGAGAGCAGACGTAGAGGACACATGGGGAGACATAGAGGAGACATAGAAATGACAGAGCGGACTTGGAGGAGACGTGGAGGAGACATAGAGCAGATGTGGAAGAGACATGGAGGAAACATAGAGCAGATGTGGAGGAGACATGGAGGAGACGTAGAGGAGACATAGAGAAGACATAGAGCAGATGTGGAGGAGACATGGAGGAGACATAGAGCAGACATGGAGGAGACATAGAGCAGATGTGAAGGAGACAGAGGAGATGTAGAGGAGACATAGAGCAGATATGGAGGAGACATAAATGAGATGTAGAGGAAACGTAGAGGAGACATAAAGGAGACATAGCACAGACGCAGAGGAGACATGAATGAGACACAGAGGAGGTGTAAAGGAGATGTGGAGGAGACATACAGCAGATGTGGAGGAGACATAGAGCAGATATGGAGGAGACATGGAGGAGACAAAGGAGATATAGAGGAGACATAAAGGAGATGTAGAGCAGAAGTAGAGGAGACATGCATGAGACATGGAGGAGACATAGAGCAGATGTGGAGGAGACGTAGAGGAGACAGAGCAGATATGGAGGAGATAAGGAAGAGATGTAGAGAAGATGCATAGGAGACATGGATGAGACATAGAGGAGGTGTAGAGGAGACGTAGAGGAGATGTGGAGGAGACATGGCGAACATGTAGAGGAGACATGGAGGAGACCTAGAGAAGACATAGACCAGATGAGACGTTTACAGTAACAGCAGTAAATGTAACGCAATGCATTTTCACACACGGTGCCTACCAGATAGAGCCAAAAGTTTCAGGATGAAGAACCCAAGCACACTCTCATGTCCTGAGCCACTCACCATCTTTATTAACAGCTACAGCCTGAAAATTCTCATCCAGAACCACCAACGAGCACGTGGCATCGAACCCAATCCCTCTTACACGCTGCTTCACTATGCCTTCAGTCACTCTCTACACAGACAGAGAGAGAGAGAGACACACACACAGAGAGAGACACACAGAGAGACACACAGAGAGAGACAGAGAGAGAGATAGAGAGACACAGAGAGAGACACACAGAGAGAGAGACACAGAGAGAGAGACAGAGAGAGACACAGAGAGAGAGAGAGAGAGAGACAGAGAGAGACACACAGAGAGAGAGAGAGAGAGAGAGAGAGAGAGATAACACACACAGTAACAGTCAGAGTGTATGAACAGTGAAGGTAAGCTGTAGGTATTAAACCACTTGTGGGCGGAGTTACAGAGGAGTCACCTGTGCTCTGTCTTTATACCTTCACGGTGCTGCAGCATTTCCTCCAGATGTCGTCTGAGGATTGTTCGTAATGGTCTGTCTGAGGCTGCCAGATGTGTATGGCCTCCTCTGCCGTGGCTATAACGCGTCCATCATGAGAGACCAGCGCGGCTCGAACGCTGCTGCTGCCCACATCCACGCCCACATAACACCGGTCCTCTACTGGAGCAGGGCTCGTCATTTAACCTCCTGTGGATAAAGAAGAAAGAGACATGTGTGTGTGTGTGTTATCAAACAAATAAATGGTTCATTTCAATTTCCTGGAATGATTGAGCTCTCGATGCTGATTGGTCAGGAGGGGTTCATTCCTTTTCGTTTCTATAGTAACAACCTACACATAGCCTCTAAGGACACCATAAATAGATAAAAAAAAAACAAAAAAAAAAACATGACGTGTCATTATTTAATCGATTGAAATAAAAATTATTTCAATTATAGTGGGTGACATTAAATGATGAACGGATTAAATGCTGAGATTAGAGATTAGATTAGAGAGTTCAGTCACATCAAAATGAACGATCACCCATTTTCAGTCTGTTAAAGGTTTCCTCCTTTTTTTTGTCTCCCTCTTCAAAATATTTTACAAAAACCTTTAAATATTTTTTTTACAGATATCTAAGTGAGCTGGTCTTAAGCAGCATGATTTATTTCAAATAAATAAATAAATAAATAAATAAATCTTCACCTTTCACTTAAATTATACCCAATACTATATATTTTATAGACCATAACTGAACAAACAAGACCAGTTTGTAAAGTTTTAAAACAGTAAACATTTACAGTAAACAAAACTGAAATGCAAAATTAAACATAAAAACAATTTTTAAAAAATTAATATAAAAGTATGTTTTCAGTAGGCGGTGCCGGCTGGTCACGTGACCAAACCCCTTCGGTTCTACATGCAGGTTCAGGATCAACATAAACAAAATAAACACGAAAGAAAAATGTATAAATATATATTTTCTTTTCTTTTCAGGTTCACTACAACTCTGAACATTTTATTCATAGGGTTAGAAATCCCAGAAATCTCATTAGTCAGAGTTACAATAACGGAAGTACTGGTTTAACTTTTTTTAATGTAGCTCAATAATCAGATAAACGCAAAAAAATAAAGATCTTTTATATATATGTTTTAATAACAGGGTTATTTCATAAGAATTGGTTTAAATTATTGTTTTACCCGGAAATGGCACGCGCTGGTTTTAAAACACACACGGCATCAATAAACTGTACTAAACTTTGAGCAACGGAAAGAGAGAAGGTGCAAACCGCGAAGCGTAAAAAAACCCACAACGCGCTGACGTCAGTGAGCCAGCGTCAGGGGAAATGAAAAAAAAAATTAAAATAACATGATGTGAGCTTTATTATTACACAAACATACAGATAAACAAATAATAGATAGATAGATAGATAGATAGATAGATAGATAGATAGATAGATAGATAGATAGATAGATAGATAGATAGACAAACAGACAGACGGATAGATAGATAGATAGATAGATAGATAGATAGATAGATAGATAGATAGATAGATAGATAGATAGATAGATAGATAGATAGATAGACAAACAGACAGACGGATAGATAGATAGATAGATAGATAGATAGATAGATAGATAGATAGATAGACAAACAGACAGACGGATAGATAGATAGATAGATAGATAGATAGATAGATAGATAGATAGATAGATAGATAGATAGATAGATAGATAGACAAACAGACAGACGGATAGATAGATAGATAGATAGATAGATAGATAGATAGATAGATAGATAGATAGATAGCCTTTAATGTTTAATAATACAAATCTATAAACAAAAGTGTGCATTAATATTGAACTATAGTACAGCTACTAATAATAATACTAAAATATCTAACAGTAAAATTGTATTGTATTAAATTAAAATAAGTAAAAAAACAAAGTTAAAATAAAATAAAATTAAATTAGATATAACGAATTCAAAAGTGAATAAAAATAACCAGATTTTTAAGCTACTGTCCACACTTTCATTAATGTACTATGTACACATATTTCCCACTTTTACTAGTTTTTAATAATAATTTTGAATGAATTTAATAATAAACACTTTATTTAATAAAGATTTGTTGATTTAGTTTAATAATGAAGCACTGATGTTACAGTGTAGGATAAACCCTATAAATATCTGCTCCATAAATACTGAAACTGATTCAGTGAGTCACTTTTAAACCAAATCACCAGAACATGATGATAATCTACTTAGGTTGAAATATTTTAAATGAAACGAAAGTTCACGTCCGACACGTGAAGAAGGCCACGTGATTTACATTTAGAGTTTTCCATATGGCAGACGTTCTGATGGAGAGAAACCTGCCAGCACACGAAGTCGTAGGCGTTCATAAACAGACGAGTCGTCTCAGTGATTCATCAGAGTGATTCATCAGAGTCATTTATCCCAGACATGCAGTCAGTCTACAGCAGGAGTGTGAGAAAGTCTGGGCATCACATCACAGAGCCGAGCAGTGTGTGTGTTACTGTGTGTGTTACTGTGTGTGTTACAGTGTGTGTTACAGTGTGTGTTACTGTGTGTGTTACTGTGTGTGTTACTGTGTGTGTTACAGTGTGTGTTACTGTGTGTGTTACAGTGTGTGTTACTGTGTGTGTTACAGTGTGTGTTACAGTGTGTGTTACTGTGTGTGTTACAGTGTGTGTTACTGTGTGTGTTACAGTGTGTGTTACTGTGTGTGTTACCGTGTGTATTACTGTGTGTGTTACTGTGTGTGTTACAGTGTGTGTTACTGTGTGTATTACTGTGTGTGTTACTGTGTGTGTTACAGTGTGTGTTACTGTGTGTGTTACAGTGTGTGTTAGTGTGTGTTACAGTGTGTGTTACTGTGTGTGTTACTGTGTGTGTTACAGTGTGTGTTACTGTGTGTGTTACAGTGTGTGTTAGTGTGTGTTACAGTGTGTATTACTGTGTGTATTACTGTGTGTGTTACTGTGTGTGTTACTGTGTGTATTACTGTGTGTTACAGTGTGTATTACTGTGTGTGTTACAGTGTGTGTTACTGTGTGTGTTACTGTGTGTGTTACTGTGTGTGTTACTGTGCGTGTTACTGTGTGTGTTACTGTGTGTATTACTGTGTGTGTTACTGTGTGTATTACTGTGTGTGTTACTGTGTGTATTACTTTGTGTGTTACTGTGTGTTACAGTGTGTGTTACTGTGTGTATTACTGTGTGTGTTACTGTGTGTGTTACAGTGTGTGTTACAGTGTGTATTACTGTGTGTATTACTCTGTGTGTTACTGTGTGTGTTACTGTGTGTATTACAGTGTGTGTTACAGTGTGTGTTACAGTGTGTATTACTGTGTGTGTTACATTGTGTGTTACAGTGTGTATTACTGTGTGTGTTACAGTGTGTATTACTGTCTGTGTTACTGAGTGTGTTACCGTGTGTGTTACATTGTGTATTACTGTGTGTGTTACTGTGTGTGTTACTGTGTGTGTTACAGTGTGTATTACTGTGTGTGTTACTGTGTGTGTTACAGTGTGTATTACTGAGTGTGTTACTGTGTATATTACTGTGTGTATTACTGTGTGTGTTACATTGTGTGTTACTGTGTGTATTACTGTGTGTTACTGTGTGTATTACTGTGTGTGTTACATTGTGTGTTACTGTGTGTATTACTGTGTGTGTTACTGTGTGTGTTACTGTGTGTGTTACTGTGTGTGTTACATTGTGTATTACTGTGTGTGTTACTGTGTGTAATACTGTGTGTTACTGTGTGTGTTACAGTGTGTGTTACAGTGTGTATTACTGAGTGTGTTACTGTGTATATTACTGTGTGTTACATTGTGTGTTACAGTGTGTATTACTGTGTGTATTACTGTGTGTGTTACTGTGTGTGTTACAGTGTGTATTTCTGAGTGTGTTACTGTGTGTATTACTGTGTGTATTACTGTGTGTGTTACATTGTGTGTTACTGTGTGTGTTACAGTGTGTGTTACTGTGTGTAATACTGTGTGTGTTATAGTGTGTGTTACAGTGTGTGTTACTGTGTGTGTTACAGTGTGTATTACTGAGTGTGTTACTGTGTGTTACTGAGTGTGTTACTGTGTGTAATACTGTGTGTGTTACTGAGTGTGTTACTGTGTGTGTTACAGTGTGTATTACTGAGGGTGTTACTGTGTATATTACTGTGTGTGTTACATTGTGTGTGTTACAGTGTGTGTTACTGTGTGTAATACTGTGTGTTACAGTGTGTATTACTGAGTGTGTTACTGTGTGTATTACTGTGTGTGTTACTGTGTGTGTTACAGTGTGTGTTACTGTGTGTATTACTGTGTGTGTTACTGAGTGTGCTACTGTGTGTTACAGTGTGTGTTACTGAGTGTGTTACAGAGTGTGCTACAGTGTGTATCACCTGTGTGTGTTACAGTGTGTATTGTAGTGTGTATCAGTGTGTGTTACAGTGTGTATCAGTGTGTGTTACAGTGTGTATTGTAGTGTGTATCAGTGTGTGTTACAGTGTGTATTGTAGTGTATGTTGTATTGTGAATCAGTGTGTTACAGTGTGTATTGTAGTGTGTATCAGTGTGTGTTACAGTGTGTATTGTAGTGTGAATCAGTGTGTGTTACAGTGTGTATTGTAGTGTATGTTGTATTGTGTATCAGTGTGTGTTAGTGTGTATTGTAGTGTGTATCAGTGTGTGTATTACAGTGTTTATTACAGTGTGTATTGTAGTGTGTATCAGTGTGTGTTACAGTGTGTATTGTAGTGTGTATCAGTGTGTATTGTAGTGTGTATGAGTGTGTGTTACAGTGTGTATTGTAGTGTGTATGAGTGTGTGTTACAGTGTGTATTGTAGTGTGTATGAGTGTGTGTTACAGTGTGTATTGTAGTGTGTATGAGTGTGTGTTACAGTGTGTATTGTAGTGTGTATGAGTGTGTGTTACAGTGTGTATTGTAGTGTGTATGAGTGTGTGTTACAGTGTGTATTGTAGTGTGTATTAGTGTGTTACAGTGTGTATTGTAGTGTGTATGAGTGTGTTACAGTATGTATTGTAGTGTGCATGAGTGTGTGTTACAGTGTGTATTGTAGTGTGTATTAGTGTGTTACAGTGTGTATTGTAGTGTGTATGAGTGTGTGTTACAGTGTGTATTGTAGTGTGTATGAGTGTGTTACAGTGTGTATTGTAGTGTGTATGAGTGTGTGTTACAGTGTGTATTGTAGTGTGTATGAGTGTGTGTTACAGTGTGTATTGTAGTGTGTATGAGTGTGTGTTACAGTGTGTATTGTAGTGTGTATGAGTGTGTGTTACAGTGTGTATTGTAGTGTGTATGAGTGTGTGTTACAGTGTGTATTGTAGTGTGTATGAGTGTGTGTTACAGTGTGTATTGTAGTGTGTATGAGTGTGTTACAGTGTGTATTGTAGTGTGTATCAGTGTGTGTTACAGTGTGTATTGTAGTGTGTATGAGTGTGTGTTACAGTGTGTATTGTAGTGTGTATGAGTGTGTGTTACAGTGTGTATTGTAGTGTGTATGAGTGTGTGTTACAGTGTGTATTGTAGTGTGTATGAGTGTGTGTTACAGTGTGTATTGTAGTGTGTATGAGTGTGTGTTACAGTGTGTATTGTAGTGTGTATGAGTGTGTTACAGTGTGTATTGTAGTGTGTATCAGTGTGTGTTACAGTGTGTATTGTAGTGTGTATGAGTGTGTGTTACAGTGTGTATTGTAGTGTGTATGAGTGTGTGTTACAGTGTGTATTGTAGTGTGTATCAGTGTGTGTTACAGTGTGTATTGTAGTGTGTATGAGTGTGTTACAGTGTGTATTGTAGTGTGTATGAGTGTGTGTTACAGTGTGTATTGTAGTGTGTATTAGTGTGTGTTACAGTGTGTATTGTAGTGTGTATCAGTGTGTGTTACAGTGTGTATTGTAGTGTGTATGAGTGTGTGTTACAGTGTGTATTGTAGTGTGTATGAGTGTGTGTTACAGTGTGTATTGTAGTGTGTATCAGTGTGTGTTACAGTGTGTATTGTAGTGTGTATGAGTGTGTTACAGTGTGTATTGTAGTGTGTATGAGTGTGTGTTACAGTGTGTATTGTAGTGTGTATCAGTGTGTGTTACAGTGTGTATTGTAGTGTGTATGAGTGTGTTACAGTGTGTATTGTAGTGTGTATGAGTGTGTGTTACAGTGTGTATTGTAGTGTGTATCAGTGTGTGTTACAGTGTGTATTGTAGTGTGTATGAGTGTGTTACAGTGTGTATTGTAGTGTGTATTAGTGTGTGTTACAGTGTGTATTGTAGTGTGTATCAGTGTGTGTTACAGTGTGTATTGTAGTGTGTATGAGTGTGTTACAGTGTGTATTGTAGTGTGTATGAGTGTGTGTTACAGTGTGTATTGTAGTGTGTATCAGTGTGTGTTACAGTGTGTATTGTAGTGTGTATGAGTGTGTTACAGTGTGTATTGTAGTGTGTATGAGTGTGTGTTACAGTGTGTATTGTAGTGTGTATCAGTGTGTGTTACAGTGTGTATTGTAGTGTGTATGAGTGTGTTACAGTGTGTATTGTAGTGTGTATGAGTGTGTGTTACAGTGTGTATTGTAGTGTGTATGAGTGTGTGTTACAGTGTGTATTGTAGTGTGTATGAGTGTGTTACAGTGTGTATTGTAGTGTGTATGAGTGTGTGTTACAGTGTGTATTGTAGTGTGTATCAGTGTGTGTTACAGTGTGTATTGTAGTGTGTATGAGTGTGTTACAGTGTGTATTGTAGTGTGTATTAGTGTGTGTATCACAGTCAGTGCCACAGATGTTTATTGAAGTGTGTCTCATGGTGTGTATCACGGTGTGTATCACTGACTCGTCTTGAGGACAGAGGAGATGTGGAATGAAGACGTCACCGCTGCGGGAGTGAAAGCTCACTTACTTTCCTAATTTTGGTCATTTTTTTGTTTCATTTCTATCCACAGAGCATTTTTCATGTGTTTCACTTCCTTTTACCTCCTGACCCTCAGCTGACTCTTTAATTCACACCTGTGATTTTTTACACACAATTCCTTTATTTATTCATTTCCCTTCTTTTTACATGCACTTTTCATTTCACTTACATTCATATTATGTATGTAGTTCACTCGTCTTTTAACGATTCACTTCACATGGCATTTTCACAGGATTTGTGTGAAAGAAAGAAAGAAAGAAAGAAAGAAAGAAAGAAAGAAAGAAAGAAAGATGGAGAGAACAAGTAAGGGAGAGTGAAAGAAAGAAAGAAAGAAAGAAAGAAAGAAAGAAAGAAAGAAAGAAAGAAAGAAAGAAAGATGGAGAGAACAAGTAAGGGAGAGTGAAAGAAAGAAAGAAAGAAAGAAAGAAAGAAAGAAAGAAAGAAAGAAAGAACAAGTAAGGGAGAGTGAAAGAAAGAAAGAAAGAAAGAAAGAAAGAAAGAAAGAAAGAAAGAAAGAGAAAGTGAACTTGGCATCGCCATCGGAAACGCGCATGCGCACGTGTGTTTACTCGAGTTCAGTTTCAGCGGGTATAACATGACTTAATGCAGCTTTTTATTTATTTATTTATCTCGGCGTGATTCCAGTCGTTGTGTCTGGCCGTCAGGCGGATGCGGTGAGGTAAGAGAACACTTTGGACCTGACATCATTCACAAATCAGAGAAACTTACAGTAGATTCCCCTAAACGCCCTTATGTGTGTGTGTGTGTGTGTGTGTGTGTGTGTGTGTGTGTTTGTGTTTTGGAGTCTGGGAGGAAACGGGAGATCTCAGAGGAAACCCAGACGGAAATGGGGAGCAAAGAGAAGATGTGAAATCTGTACAGAAGTCGGGTCCGAGCTCGCATTTTCACCCCAGGACCCGTGAGCTTGACGATCAGCCCTGGCTCAGATGTTCCGAGCTGAGATTTCGCCTCCACGTGCCAAATACCTCCACGTGTTTGTTGACGTGCCGCCGGGGCAACTGCTGAAGCGCTTCCATGAGCGAGGAAAAACACACAGTTCTCTCATCAGGATGAGACACGAGGACTTGAAAATAGCAGAAAGTTGACTTTCCACACTGCTCCTTAGACTACTGCTTCATCATCATCATCATCATCATACACAGGCACGCGCTCATACTGATCTTATTATTCCTTTTTATTTAGCCTTTACATTTACCCCACGTCTGATGTAAACACTTCTCCGTCCATTGCCTCTGCAACCCCGAGTAATCAGATCCACCAGTGCAATACGTAATCCCAAGGTGCACCGCTCAATGAATAAGAGCATTACCTCATCCCATCAAGCATTGCGGTGGGCGGCGGCTGTGGAGAGCTGGAGCCCCGCCCACCGCGGTCGTGCGGACCAGTGGGTTCCGTTTGACATGACATCATCTTTATTTTCAGTGCTCGAGCTGCGCCGTGCCTCCGAGAGAGAGAGAGAGAGAGAGAGAGAGAACAAAAAAAAAAAACAAAAAAATAACAACCCACCAAGAAACTTTGTTTCCACGTCGGAAGTGAGAGAGAGGATGTTTCAAGATCTTGTTCGGAACGAAGGAAAACTTTCCTAAACAATAGTTGTTGTTGTTGTTGTTGTTTCCGTTACCGGATGATCAGTTTGAAGTTGTGAACTTTTTTTCTTTTCACGGTGCGCAAGTTTTGCGGGTTTGTTTTTGCTTTACGCGCGCGCTTTCCATCTTTTCACGGGCACTGCAGAAATAAAACAAAAGGAAAGAAATGGATGGTTTGTTTTATAATGAAGCTCTGGATGCTGGTTTAAATCATCATCATCATCATCATAATCATCATCATAATCATCATCATCATCATCATCACGGCGAGGCTGGAGGGAACGGATACGAAACCCTGACGCGCAACATGAGCCTGAACCTCGCCGACACGCACGACGCGCTCACGCTCACGTCCCCCGACCTCCAGCTACTCAAACTCACCTCCCCGGAGCTCGAGCGACTCCTCATCCAGTCCTGCAACGGTCTAGCGCCTACGACCCCTGTTTCCGGTCCAGCGCGCGCCTTCCCCGCTCCAAAACACGCCGCGGACGAGCACGATGCCTTCGCCCTGGAGGAGTTTCAGTGCCACCAGAGGATGGCCAATAACCACGACGACGTCCCACCCGTGGCCACGGCGACGTCGTCTCACGCCTGCGGCTTTGCGGAGCATCTGAGCCACACGTGGGACGCGTACACCGACGCGCCGCCGTGCGCGCCGCCGCAGTTCGGCTGCGCGCCGGCGCTCAAGGACGAGTCGCAAAAAGTCCCGGAGACGCCCCCGCTGTCTCCCATCGACATGGAGGACCAGGAGAGGATCAAAGCCGAGAGAAAGCGCATGAGAAACCGCGTGGCCGCCTCCAAGTGCCGGAAGCGGAAGCTGGAGCGTCTCGCGCGGCTGGAGGAGAGAGTGAGCCGGTTAACGGGGGAGAACGGGGAACTGCGCGGCGCCGCGGAGACGCTCAGAGACCAGGTCACGCAGCTCAGGCACCAGCTCCTGGATCACATCAAGAGCGGCTGCAAACTCCTCAGCCAGCAGCTGCAGACTGTTAAAGAGTTTTAAAGCTGTGGTACGTCTTTTTTTATTTTATTTTTTTTTTAAACCGAAAACAAACACACCATGCCAGTTTTCCCTTTTTTTATTTCAGGATGCGGTTTACTTTTTATTTTCCCCCAGACCCAGAAATTCGTTTATCGCCCCCCCCTTCCTTCTCTAAAATGCACCTTACTCTGCACATGTACTGTAATTACTCCACAGCATGCTGGGTTTGACCTGGACTTAAAAAAATGTTCACTTAGAGAAGTGTCTAAAATGACACACAGCTCCTTTAATCAGATTTGCACTGTGAGTTTTTAAAAACAACTTGTCTTCCAATGTGCAAAGGAAGTTCAGGGGTTCCTTTCTGGTTTTCTCACAATATGCAGGTGACTCTAAATTACCCCTAGGTGTATATATATGTGTATGTGTGTATGTATGTGTGTGTGTGTGCATGCATAATGTCCGATCCTGGATGTATTCCCTCCTCAGGCCTAGTTTTCCCAGGATAGGGATACTCCAGATCCACTGCAACCCTGACCGAAGCACTTACTGACCATAAATGAACAAATTTTATACTCTTGGTTTCATCTTTTCATCACCCCCCCCCCCACACACACACGTCTTTTTGCTAATATACAGTTTTGCACTGTTTATAGGTTTTCTATGATCTTTGTCCTATACATTGTAAAGTAAAATAAATAAATAAATAATGTAAACATATTTTATACTATCATTCAGCCTGTACGCAGGGTTTGTTTTATTTTCTTTTCCCATCTCACGTCCCGTTCTGATGATTAGACGGCGACGTGATGCTCCGTGTACAAAAGCGACACACTTTTCAGTGCAATGAAATAAACAGAGCTTCTTCGAACTTCTTGAAGGCGTACGTGTGTTTATAACCTTGTGGTAGAATGCTTGCAAATGCTCATACATAAGTTCATACACTAGATGTGTCTTTAAACAAGAGATTCTAGAAAAGTCCCAGATTGAGCATTAATTATAATTAAAAAAACACCCTATCAGATCACATAAGTGCTAGAAAAGCATGTGAGAATCACAGCTTCTTGCCCTTTATATGCAAGGCATGTGCATTGTTAAACATTTTTAACACATCTAGCAGAAAGTAGCATCAACCGGTTAAATCTTGTGTCTAGGTGTGGTGAAAAGCTTTTGCTAATTCCTCTTCCTATAGTTAGAAAAAAAAAATGTTGCACACACACCAAGACACAAAATTATATATTTATATATAAATATATAAAGGTACATTTCTAACCAGATGTAGGTTTTAGCTCTCAAGTCCAAGAGAGCAGGAAATCCATCACTTCTCTTCCTGTCCTTGGGTTAAAAGGGGAACTGAAACAAGAAATGACACGATTCTGTCTGCTGATTCAGGTTAGAAGGAACCGCAGGAATCATACGGTAATTAAGAGCGATAATTACTCCTTCTATTACAGACAATAAGAAGAATAAAGATTGATGATTGAGATGAGAGAAAAGTCACTGAGAATCCAGGAAAGCAAAATTGACCATTTTAGGTGGGAGGGGTGCCATTACTTTCTCCCCCCTGTGGATTACAGGAGCACTTTGAGGTTGTGTAGACGACATGAGGGCGGCTCTTGTGGAGGAAGTGCGCCTCACAGGTGGGCTTGTCGTGTAACAGGTGAGAGAGCTGAAAAGTGGGCCGGATGTAAATAAGGAAAAAGGACTGAACGTGAGACGAGATTTATTTCCTGTATTTGCAAACTTTCCATTTATAAAGTAAACGTGTAGGAACGTGACTTCATAAGCAAATATTTACAAGGACCAAAAAAAAAACAAAAAAAAACAGAGGGATGTTATATAAATTGTCCAGCACGGACACTAGCTATGTAAAACCATAACTGGCCTGTGAGGGACAATTCTGAGCACTGAAGCTGTGTTTAATGAAAATAAATGTACTGGTTTGTTGAAGTGGATGTATTTCATTACACTGCAAACCGTTAAAATAAATACAAACCATTTGAATAAAGTGTAATAGTTTAACAAAACATCTGGAAGTCCACACTGTCCATTATAATGTTTATATTTATATATATATATATATATATATATATATATATATATATATATATATATATATATATATATATATATATATATGGTCTAGGTGTTCTCCTTGTGCAGAAGCAGGAAGCTGTGTTGTAGGGGTAACCAAAGGACATGGGCGGAGCTTCAGCAGAGTGACAGGCCCTCTTTGGCGGCCAGCCGCTGTCTATGGATGTTGTCCTGCTCTAGTTCCTCGTGACTCGGGTGCCAGAGCCGGGCGAGGATGCGCTCCATGTTCAGAGCGTACACGGTGTGAGACGGCATCACGCTGCGGTGCACCTGATCACAACACACACACACACACGGTTTGGTTTAAAATCAGTCCTGGACAGACACGAGTGTGATGTGCTTTTAAGCGCAAAGCAAGATTGCATTTATTCTGCAAACGTGGACAGTTTGTGATGCTTTGTTCCTTTGAGTGGAATCTATCTAAAATGTACAAGAACATTAAACAACTAATCTCAGCCTGTGAACTTGGTCCAGAAAAATACAAGTATGTTTCTTCACGTATCGTATGCTGAAGCTCCTCGTTTGCATTTTAGGACGAGAAATACTACCTAAGCATTATTATTATTACACAACGTGACGCCTGAGGTTACGGAGTGAAGTCAGGAGGGTGACTAAGCGAAACTGACACACGTCAACAGTTTAGTCTCACCTTTTTTATTAAGAAATGACAGGAAAAAACGTGCTGTTAGACGAAAATAATGGGTGGTGTGATGTGGTAGTGTGCTCTTCATAGTGTATGACTTTTATATAACAGCGGATGGAATGATAATGTTTAATTTATTCATGTGTGCTAACTGGACAGTTTAATAGTGAGATTTATTGCTCTGGATCATCTAGAAAGACAAGATAATAGTCTTCGATTAGGTGGAGCGGCTACATAAGAAGTCTGTGTTTATGAGCTGTTACTATGGAAACAATAACACATCAAAACGAGTCGTTCTTGTTCGTGTCACAGCCGGAACGAGTGATTACGAAATTACCAAAACAATCACCTGGAGAGAGAGATAATGGCTAACATTCTATTCTTATATACAAAGTGCATCCACAATTTGCCGTCTTGTTATCTGTTACAGAATGATGTATGATATTTTTATCCATTTATAGATACATTTAAGTTCCTTAAACAGTCTTTCCCTCATCAGCCTCTCTTTTTTCCTCCTCTGTTGAAAACTTAGTCACAGCTTTACCACTGACACTGGAGACTCCTTCCCTAAATGTTACATGAACACATTTCTCCTCACAGACACTTTTTTTTTTGTCTGCTGTACAAATAAAAGCTACATTCCATAGAAATATGACGTGACTATAGTGTAAGGCATTAGGGAATGACAATACACTGATATTCCTGCCTGAATAAACTGATAATGTGGTAAAAACAGAGGGCTGTAGAGAGTCAGATGTCACCTGTAGAGCCTCCAGGAGATCATACGTGTTGATGGGAGGTAGAGGGGCGGGGGCACTGGAGCCGGAGCAGGCCAGTAGGAAAGCAGCCTGCTGTTCGGCATCATCCGGAGACACCTGAGGGAGCGGAGCAGCCGGCAGCGAGGCACTGGGAGGTGGGCTGTGGGGTAGACGGAGACAGGACTATAAACATCACAGTCACATTATTTACACACACACACACACACACCACGGTAAATGTCTAATAAAACGTCATTTAAGATTTAACTTTCCACTCCAACACTTGAGGAACACAAGTTTACACAAAGGGATGACACTATCACCATGACAACAATCCCGGAACACAATTCTGCTGCTTTGTATCTGAGAATCCAGAAATCTAGACTATACAGCCAAAAGTATGTGAATACCTAAAAGAAGAATGTGAGATTTTAAGATATTTAAAACTGTGAACATGGAGTATACACCGATCAGGCATAACATTATAACCACCTGCCTAATATTGTGTTGGTCCCCCTTTTGCTGCCCTGACCCTTTGAGCCATGGACTGCACTAGATCCCTGAAGGTGTGCTGTGCTATGTTAGCAGCAGGTCCTTTAAGTCCTGGAACTTACAGGGCTTAAATGATACTTTTGATAGATACTGACCACTGCAGACCGGGAACACCCCACACGAGCTGCAGTTTTGGAGATGCTCTGATCCAGTGGTCTAGCCATCACAATCTGTCCGCTGTCAAACTCGCTCAAATCCTTACGCTTGTCCATTTTTCCTGCTTCTAACATCAACTTTGAGGACATTGCTGTCTAATATATCCCACCCACTAACAGGTGCCATGATGAGGAGATCATCAGTCTTATTCACTTCACCTCTCACTGGTCATAATGTTATGGCTGATCGGTGTGTATTGAATGTGAAAAACCCATCTGGTCAGCTCAGGATGCTGAAATCTAAAGACAGTGAAGAGACTCACTACTCTGTGACCGTGTGATATGCAGCCTGGCTGTTCTTGAGGTAGGGCTGCGGTGCGACGTCGCTGCCGAAGGCGTACTGGAAGTGTCCCTCTCTCAGACGGTAGGCTTTTCTCCGCGACACCACTGCAGTGATGAGGTCTTTTAAATGCACCTGAACAGGATGGATAAAGACATAAAAAGTTACTGTATCTTTATTCTCAAATACATACTTTCCTGTATTGTTCCCAACTACATGATGCTACATGTCTTTGTGATCACACACACACACCTCAAGAGCACACACTACAGTGCTCACGGCATCCTCTGTGACGTTATCAAGGCCCATCTCGAAGGCGGTGACCATCATTCGGGCCTCCAGCTGCCCTCGTGTGGGCAGTAAGAGTGTGTGAGCGCTGAGCTTCATCATCTCTTCCTCCTCTGCTCCAGCCTCGCGGGGGCTGAAGGTCTGAGCTCCACTCAGCGGGTTCTGAGGCTGGAAGCGATGCTGAACAGAGATGAACCGAGAAGATCAGCGTACACATACACCAACTTAAACGAGAGCAATGAGAGACGGAGGAAGGACTTACGTCGAATTTCTGCCGCACCGAGGAAAATTTCTTTTTTCCTTTTGGCTTGGCCGGCTTTGAGGCAGAACCACTGGACCACTGCAGCGAGCCGGGGACATCAGCTGCAAAAAAAAACAATGAAACAAAAACTGACACACACCTTTTTTTTTCGGGGTCTCTGAATATTTACTTTAGAGCAGCTTTTGGCTGTAAAATTTGTAGCCATACCTGGTGTGGACACAATAATCTGGCAGCGTGTGAGAATGGCCAGCAGGAAGTCATTGTGGACATGAACTACAAAAACAAAACACACACACAAATAAATACACCGATCAGTCATAACATTATGACCACCTGCCTAATATTGTGATTTGCTGTCAAAACAGCCCTGACCCATCGAGGCATGGACTCCACTAGATCCCTGAAGGTGTGCTGTGGTATCTGGCACCAAGATGTTAGCAGCAGATCCTTTAAGTCCTGGAAGTTGTGAGGTGGGATCAAGTCATGGATCGGACTGTTTGTCCAGCACATCCCACAGAAGCTGGATTGGATTGAGATCTGAGGAATTTAGAGGCCGAGTCAACACCTCAAACTGGTTGTTGTGGTCAACAAACCATTCCTGAGCCATTTCTGCTTTGAGGCACGGTGCATTATCCTGCTGAAAGAGACCACAGCCATCAGGGAATATTGTTTCCATGAAAGGGTGTACATGGTCTGTAACAATGCTTAGGTAAGTGGTACGTGTCCAAGTAACATCCACATAGACGGCAGGACCCAAGGTTTCCCAGCAGAACATTGCCCAAAGCATGACACCGCCGGCTTGCCTTCTTCCCATAGTGCATCCTGGTGCCATGTGTTCCCCAGGTACGAGACACACACGCACCCGTCCATCCATGTGATGTAAAAGAAAATGTGATTCATCAGACCAGGCCACCTTCTTCCATTGCTCCGTGGTCCAGTTTTGATGTTCTCGTGCCCATTGTTGGTGCTTTCGGTGGTGCACAGGGGTCAGCATGGGCACCCTGACTGGTCTGCGGTTATGCAGCACCATACACAACAAACTGTGATGCACTGTATATTCTGACACCTTTCTATCAGAACCAGCATTAATCTAGTGGAGTCCATGCCTCGACAGGGTCAGGGCTGTTTTGGCAGCAAAAGGGGGACCAACACGATATTAGGCAGGTGGTCATAATGTTATTCCTGATTGGTGTAAATAAGAAATGACCGTGTCTCTATATCCATTAGCCAGTTTATTCCATTCACTTATCATGTACAAGGTTACCGACTGTACATGATAAGTACGTTATGATAAGTAAGTTATCGACTGTGTGTGTGTGTGTGTGTGTGTGTGTGTGTGTGTGTGGGATGAGTAGCTCTGCACCATGACAATCTGTTGTTGATTAATTTCCAATAAGAGAACAACACTGAGTGTTATTTCTTACATATACACACACACAGACAGAGGAGAGACACACACAGACAGAGGAGAGAGACACACACAGACAGAGGAGAGAGACACACACAGACAGAGGAGAGAGACACACACAGACAGAGGAGAGAGACACACACAGACAGACAGACACACAGACAGGCACACAGACAGACAGACACACACAGACAGGAGACAGACACACAGAAGACATGCACACAGACAGACACACACACAGGAGACAGACAGACAGACAGACACACACACAGGAGACAGACAGACAGACACACACACACACAGGAGACAGACAGACAGACACACACAGACACAGGAGACAGACACACAGAAGACATGCACACAGAAGACATGCACACAGACAGACACACACACAGGAGACAGACAGACAGACAGACACACACACAGGAGACAGACAGACAGACACACACACACACAGGAGACAGACAGACAGACACACACACACACAGGAGACAGACAGACAGACACACACACACACAGGAGACAGACAGACAGACACACACACACACAGGAGACAGACAGACAGACACACACACACACACAGGAGACAGACAGACAGACACACACACACACAGGAGACAGACAGACAGACACACACACACAGGAGACAGACAGACAGACACACACACACACACAGGAGACAGACAGACAGACACACACACACACAGGAGACAGACAGACAGACACACACACACAGGAGACAGACAGACAGACACACACACACACAGGAGACAGACAGACAGACACACACACACACAGGAGACAGACAGACAGACACACACACACAGGAGACAGACAGACAGACACACACACACAGGAGACAGACAGACACACACACACACACAGGAGACAGACAGACAGACACACACACACACACACACACAGGAGACAGACAGACACACACACACACAGGAGACAGACAGACACACACACACACACACACAGGAGACAGACAGACACACACACACACACACACACACAGGAGACAGACAGACACACACACACACACAGGAGACAGACAGACAGACACACACACACAGGAGACAGACAGACACACACACACACACAGGAGACAGACAGACAGACACAGGAGAGAGAGAGAGACACAGACAGACAGACAGACACAGGAGAGAGAGAGACACACACAGACAGACAGACACAGGAGAGAGAGAGACACACACAGACAGACACAGGAGAGAGAGAGACACACAGACAGACACAGGAGAGAGAGACACACAGACAGACACAGGAGAGAGAGACACACAGACAGACAGACACAGGAGAGAGAGAGACACACAGACAGACAGACACAGGAGAGAGAGAGAGACACAGACAGACAGAAACACAGGAGAGAGAGAGAGACACACAGACAGACAGACAAACACAGGAGAGAGAGAGAGACACAGACAGACAGACAAACACAGGAGAGAGAGAGAGACACAGAGAGACAGAAACACAGGAGAGAGACACACACACAGACAGACAAACACAGGAGAGAGAGAGAGACACAGACAGACAGACAAACACAAGAGAGAGAGAGAGAGACAGACAAACACAAGAGAGAGAGACACACAGACAGACACACACACACAGGAGAGAGAGAGAGAGAGACAGAGAGACACACACACAGACAGACAGACAAACACAGGAGAGAGAGAGAGACAGACAGACAAACACAGAAGAGAGAGAGAGACAGACAGACAAACAAGAGAGAGAGAGAGAGACAGACAAACACAAGAGAGAGAGACACACAGACAGACACACACACACAGGAGAGAGAGAGAGAGAGACAGAGAGACACACACACAGACAGACAGACAAACACAGGAGAGAGAGAGAGACAGACAGACAAACACAGAAGAGAGAGAGAGACAGACAGACAAACACAGGAGAGAGAGAGACACACAGACAGACAAACACAGGAGAGAGAGAGACACACAGACAGGCAGACAAACACAAGAGAGAGAGAGACACAGACAGACAGACAAACACAAGAGAGAGAGAGACACAGACAGACAAACAAGAGAGAGAGACAGACAGACAAACACACAAGAGAGAGAGACAGACAGACAAACACAAGAGAGAGAGAGACACACAGACAGACAGACAAACAGGAGAGAGAGAGACACACAGACAGACAGACAAACACAGGAGAGAGAGAGACACACACACAGAGACAAACACAGGAGAGAGAGACACACACACACAGACAGACAAACACAGGAGAGAGAGAGACACACACACAGAGACAAACACAGGAGAGAGAGACACACACACACAGACAGACAAACACAGGAGAGAGAGACACACACACAGACAGACAAACACAGGAGAGAGAGACACACACACAGACAGACAGACAAACAAGAGGAGAGAGAGACACACACACAGACAGACAGACAAACAAGAGGAGAGAGGGACACACACAGACAGACAGACAAACACAGGAGAGAGAGAGACACACACACAGACAGACAGACAAACAAGAGGAGAGAGGGACACACACAGACAGACAGACAAACACAGGAGAGAGAGAGACACACACACAGACAAACACAGAAGAGAGAGAGAGACACAGACAGACAGACAAACACAGGAGAGAGAGAGACACACAGACAGACAGACAAACACAGGAGAGAGAGAGACACACACACAGACAGACAGACAAACACAGGAGAGAGACACACAGACAGACAGACCCACAGGAGACACAGACAGACAGACACACTTTACGGCATCACATCTCACCATTATCGTGTCCCAGAAGTCGGCGAGCCTCAACATCAAACTCCTCTTTACTGATTTTCTGTTTAAACCACAGCTTTAAATTCGCCCAGTAACTAATAAACAAACAAACAAACAAACATTGGTGTAAGCGCTGCATTAGAGACCATATAAATATAAATAAAATTCAGAAACCAGAAATATGTCCACGTATCTCTATTAGTATATATTTATAGGCGTTTTGGATATAATTAATTAACAAATTACAGGTTATTTGTTTGTTTTTTTGTTTTATTTCTATTTTTTTTAGCCTGTTAACTAGCCATCTTAGCTAAACATGCAATTCCGCTAGCCAGCAGCTCACGCGCTCCTTTCACATGCATTAAGAAAACATTTTATTTTAATAATTGTTTTAAATGTAAAGATGAAATAAAACGCGGACTGTTTGATGTTGTCCCCGATAGCGTCCGTTAAGTTCTTCTTGGCCAACTCCAGTTCGCTCGCGTGAGCTGCCATAGCGACATCGGCGCCAACCATCGAGCTAAACACAAAGGGGGGGGTAGCCTCTGAATAACGCTGATCTTCAAATAATATCAATATCCCGTATGTATTATGATATGTAGATCACAAAAGCGCCACACGTTGTAAGTCTGATAGCGTTGACATGCCACACTAGGAGATTTAGGCTTCTTTTACACCTCTGGAAAAAAAGTCCACCGCCCCCTGTTGTTCAGGAGTGGTACAGAGCGACACAACACGGTTTGTACTGCGCATGCGTCTACTTCTTTTCTGTTGTTTTTTTTCTTTTTTAACTGTTAAATTACTATTTTATTTACTTTCAGTAATGACTGTTTAACTGAAAAGTTTAATTGTTTAAACAAGTTCTAATACATGCACAAAAAATCTCAGTTATTTATACAGGGAGTAGGCCGGGTCACTACTCGACCCGCACTTGAAGCACGACCCGCACTGCGCATGCGTGGAAACTCGGGTTTTGTGTTGCGCATGCGCGAAATTGCTGCCATCAGAAGTAGATAGACTAAAATACCCAAATTAGGGTACAAAAATATAACAAAAAAAAATAGATCAAATAACAAAAATATAAAATATTACCAAATATAGCAGAATATAACAATATAAGAAAATATATCAGAAAAATACTAAATACAGAGATTTAGGAATAAATATGGAGAATGCAATGAAAAACAAGTAATGTGCCAGACAAGTGTTTAAGGTTACAGACCTATTCGATGTGCAAAAAATGTTATGTGCAAAAACTGCGTGTTTATGAGTCCTGTGCAAATCTCAGTTTATTGAGAGTTCTGTATAAACCGGAGTGTATTGTGTGTAGTGTGTAGTGTACTCACACGTGCAAGGAAATTTTTTTGGTGCTTTAGAATACACAGAAATAAATTATAATATAGAAAAAATATAGAAGTACCGATATAAGTAGGATGGAAATATAAATAGGGTACTTATGTACAGTATTGCACTTGTGCCTATATACATACATGTATATATAGATTATTATTGCACTGGAGGAGATGGCAGACAGATTAATTGTTTAGGAAATGAATGGCTTGAGGGAAGAAACTGTTCTTGTGTCTGGATGTCCTGGCGTTTACTGCTCTGTAGCGCTGTCCGGAGGGTAAAAGTTCAAAGAGGGGGTGGGCCAGGTGTGTGGGGTCCAGAGTGATTCTACCTCCACGTTTCCTCATTCTGGATGTGTAAAGTTCTCGGAGAGTGGGCAGGTGGGCACCAATAATCCTCTCAGCAGTCCTGACTATCCGTTGTAGTCTTCTTATATCAGATTTGGTGGCTGAGCCGAACCAAACCGTAATAGACTCAATGACAGCTGAGTAGAACTGTATTAACAGCTCCTGTGGCAGGTTGAACTTCCTCAGCTGGCGAAGAAAGAACAACCTCTGCTGGGCTTTTTTGACAATGGAGTCAATGTGTGTTTCCCACCTCAGGTCCCGGGAGATGGTAGAGCTCAGGAAACTGAATGACTCCACAGTAGCCACAGTTCTATCCATGATGGTGGTGGGGGGGGGGTAATGGGGATGGGGTAATACTGGAGGGTTCCTCCTGAAGTCCACTACCATCTCTACTGTTTTGACCGTGTTCAAGCTCTTCAGACTGTTATAATAATGGAAGCAATTTCGCAAGCCAGTTTCCGCACATGCGCAGTACACATCGTGTTTCCTGGTATGGATCGAGTAGCGGTTTAAAAACAAAATGGTGGGAGCTGCTAATATTTAACAATATTTTTTTCCCCAAAATGTGAAAGTTGTAATTAAGTACTTTTAAACATCTATATAAATCTTTTTAATGTAGCATACATATTTGGCCTCAGTATTCAGAGACACATTTTCTAAAACACCCTACAGCAACTGAACACTTAAAACATCCAATAAAGAAAAGAATATCATTTTTCCTAACAGTGTAAATATGCTATTTAATTACACCACCTCAATCTCTTTATATTAAACCATGAGCCATTTAGGGCTGAATATAATGTCACATGACTCTGAGAAAGGATTTGATTGGGTAACAAATATTCAATTGTGGCAAATTTATATTTAGAAAATGTTCATGTTGTTTTATTTATTACCATTTGGACATTTCTTGGTTAACCCTCACATCATTTCTGATTGAGTCATTGGGTGCATGTACACTCTTTATCTACAATATTAATTAACGTGAATACTGTGACCCAGACCTTCTCGTCCAACATCAGTGCCTTCCCAGAAGATCTGAAGCTGTTATAGCTGCAAAGGGGTGGGACAACTCCATATTACATTCATGTGTATGTAAAGGCAGATGTCCCAGTTTTGGCCTGGCTCACAGTCTCCTCTCTAATTCATCCCAAAGGTGTTCTATGGGGTTGAGCTCAGGACTCTGTGCAGGCCAGTCAAGTTCCTCCACACCAAACTCACTCATCCATGTCTTTATGGACCTTGCTTTGTGCACTGGTCATGCACTGGTCATGTTGGAACAGGAAGGGGTCATCCCCAAACTGTTTCCACAAAGTTAGGAGAATGAAATTGTCCAAAATGTCTTGGTATGAAGCTGAAGCATTAAGAGTTCATTTCACTGGAACTAAGGGGCCGAGCCCAACCCCTGAATAACAACACCTGATTTGGAAGGGTGTCCCAATACTTTTGGCAATATAGTCTATCTATCTATCTATCTATCTATCTATCTATCTATCTATCTATCTATCTATCTATCTATCTATCTATCTATCTTTTAATTCATTCCTTGATTCATTCATATTTCTCTCTCTCTCTCTCTCTCTCTCTCTCTCTCTCTCTCTACCAGCAGAGGGCAGGATAAGTTTGTGTAAGTTCCTGTATTCATTTACAGAGATCCCAAACATTGCCTCTTTCAAAGCCAGGCATCACAATAAAAAAAACTATTTTTTGGTATTTTTGTGATAATTAAATGATACAGACTGACCACAAATGTCCTTTACTGATGATGATGATCGGGTGATAAAAAAAAACCTATTATCTGTCCTCAAATATGTATTTGGATATTGATGTTTATATTCAGTATAATATCTTGTGCATGACAGTGATTATCATCTTTTGTCTGTCCTCTCTATTATTTCTGTTATTCTATTCAAAACAACAAAAATTAAAAACACAATCAAAAGGCCACCTCTTTGTATGTTTTGCTTTTACTTTTGTGCTTAGTCTCATTGGGGATTTTAATAATAAAATTAGCCTCAGTAGTCATAGTCCCTTGTGCTCTATTTTACCATCCAAAAAACCCAAACCGAGCAGATTGTCACCTTTTCCATAAAAGCAGACAAAGTAAACAAAGTCAATTCATTCCCCATATATTCTAGTTCACAAACAGGTTAAAAATATGGAGACTTTTTTGTGGCGTCTTATGTTCCAAAGCAGCATTAAAGCCTCGCAGCACTTTTAAGAGTGACCCAGATGTCTGGCAGTCTGTTCTTCTTAAATGGTTGAGTGAAAAAGAAATCCATAAAACTCCAAATGGAAGGCAGATGCTCACCAGGAGAAAAATCTGCACCGCAGAAGTTGATTAACAGGACAGCCATGTTTATTTATTACTCAACAAGTCTGTTTTGTTTATGACGAGAGACTCTGCTGTTTGGAATTAACGGTATAGATACAGTTTCATGGATCACGGCAGAAGCACTTGAGGATTTTGGGATTTGGAGTTAATAGATGATGTGCTTGTATATTTTCCAGCCGGAATGAAAAGGACAGATGAATGATGGAGACATGCTGGGGGATAAATTCATCAATTCGGGCATGTTGGTTTCCTGGCTTTGTGTTTGTTCCAGTCAGCCACCAGCAGTCCATGAGCATGGATTAAATATATAGAGGGGACGAGTGATTTGGGTTGTGCTGCATGACGCATGGCAGCTGGGGTCCCTCAGGATCACTGGCCCTGTTTCTGTTCTCATTATATCCCAGGTTTGGATGGCAGCATGGCAACACTGATTTAAATCAGGTCTCATTCCAGGGCAAGGAGGCCGCACGGGTGAGTAATGCTGACCCCGGTAAACGGCTCTGACTGGGCATCTTTTAGAAACAATAAATGGACGTGGAAAAGTATCATGGTCCTTATTTAGATGTTTCAAACTTCATAGCCAGACTCGCCAGGAGAAATGAACAAGCTGTGACACACAGAGAGCTCATTCAGTAGTGGGAGAAGGTTAGAGAGTAAAAACAGTGGGAGCAGAGAACAGTAAAAACCCAGAGAATCATATTAAAGAAGAATAAAGACCAGATGAGAACATTAGTAAATCAAAAGAAGAAAATAATGAAGAAGTCTAAACAAGACAGTAAAGAAGAAGAGAGATCAGAAAGAGTAAAATAAAGTGAAGAACAGTAGAGCACCATAGTAAAAGAAATTAACTCATTCTGCTCTTGGAGAAAAATAAATGAAAGTAGAGAAGAGTAACTATGAGTAGAGAGCAGTAGATAACAGTAGAAATAGCATTTAGAGAGCAATAGTGGACAGTAAAGATTCATAGAAAACTGTACACAACATTAGAGTACACTAGGGAATAGTACAGAAAATAAACAGTACAGAAGAGTAAAGTAATATAGAGAAGAATAGAATACGGTAATATTTATAAGTGAAGAGTACACACCATCAGAGTACAACAGAACATACTATGAGCAGTAGCATACAGTAGAGAACAGTACACAGCAGTAGAGAACAGTACACAGCACTATTGAATAATAGAGAACAGCACACAGTAGTAGAGCAGTAGAGTGCAGTAGAGAACAGTACACAGCACTATTGAATAATAGAGAACAGCACACAGCACTATTGAAGACTAGAGAACAGGACACAGCAGTAGAGTACAGTACACAGCAGTAGAGTGCAGTAGAGAACAGTACACAGCAGTAGAGAACAATACACAGCACTATTGAATAATAGAGAACAGTACACAGTAGTAGAGCAGTAGAGTGCAGTAGAGAACAGTACACAGCAGTAGAGAACAATACACAGCACTATTGAATAATAGAGAACAGTACACAGTAGTAGAGCAGTAGAGTGCAGTAGAGAACAGTACAAAGCAGTAGAGTATAGTACACAGCAGTAGAGTGCAGTAGAGAACAGAACACAGCAGTAGAGAACAGTACACAGCACTATTGAATAATAGAGAACAGTACACAGTAGTAGAGCAGTAGAGTGCAGTAGAGAACAGTACACAGCACTATTGAATAATAGAGAACAGTACACAGTAGTAGAGCAGTAGAGTGCAGTAGAGAACAGTACACAGTAGTAGAGCAGTAGAGTGCAGTAGAGAACAGTACAAAGCAGTAGAGTACAGTACACAGCAGTAGAGTGCAGTAGAGAACAGAACACAGCAGTAAGGAACAGTACACAGCACTATTGAATAATAGAGAACAGTACACAGTAGTAGAGCAGTAGAGTACAGTACACAGCAGTAGCATACAGTAGAGAACAGTACACAGCAGTAAGGAACAGTACACAGCACTATTGAATAATAGAGAACAGTACACAGCACTATTGAAGAATAGAGAACAGTACACAGCACTATTGAAGAATAGAGAACAGGCACAGCAGTAGAGTACAGTACACAGCAGTAGAGTGCAGTAGAGAAC
Organism: Hemibagrus wyckioides; assembly: GCF_019097595.1. NCBI lineage: Eukaryota > Metazoa > Chordata > Actinopteri > Siluriformes > Bagridae > Hemibagrus > Hemibagrus wyckioides. The sequence goes on along the minus strand of NC_080716.1, from coordinate 28,200,656 downwards.
AGTACACAGCAGTAGAGAACAGCACACAGCACTATTGAATAATAGAGAACAGTGCACAGTAGTAGAGCAGTAGAGTGCAGTAGAGAACAGTACACAGCACTATTGAATAATAGAGAACAGTACACAGTAGTAGAGCAGTAGAGTGCAGTAGAGAACAGTACAAAGCAGTAGAGAACAGTACACAGCAGTAGAGAGCAGTACACAGCAGTAGAGCAGTAGAGCGCAGTAGAGAGCAGTACACAACAGTAGAGTGCAGTAGAGAACAGTACACAGCAGTAGAGTGCAGTAGAGAACAGTACACAGCACTACTGAATAATAGAGAACAGTACACAGTAGTAGAGCAGTAGAGTGCAGTAGAGAACAGTACACAGCAGTAGAGTACAGTACAAAGCACTATTGAATAATAGAGAACAGTACACAGTAGTAGAGCAGTAGAGTGCAGTAGAGAACAGTACACAGCAGTAGAGTACAGTAGAGAACAGTACACAGCAGTAGAGAACAGTACACAGCAGTAGAGTACAGTACACAGCAGTAGAGTACAGTAGAGAACAGTACACAGCAGTAGAGTACAGTAGAGAACAGTACACAGCAGTAGAGTACAGTAGAGTACATTACACAGCAGTAGAATACAGTACACAGCAGTCGAGTACAGTAGAGAAGAGTACACAGCAGTAGAGTACAGTACACAGCAGTAGAGTACAGTAGAGAACAGTACACAGTAGTAGAGTACAGTAGAGAACAGTACACAGCAGTAGAGTACAGTAGAGTACATTACACAGCAGTAGAATACAGTACACAGCAGTCGAGTACAGTAGAGAAGAGTACACAGCAGTCGAGTACAGTAGAGAACAGTACACAGTAGTAGAGTACAGTAGAGAACAGTACACAGCAGTAGAGTACAGTACACAGCAGTAGAGTACAGTAGAGAACAGTACACAGCAGTCGAGTACAGTAGAGAACAGTACACAGTAGTAGAGTACAGTAGAGAACAGTACACAGCAGTAGAGTACAGTACACAGCAGTAGAGAACAGTAGAGAACAGTACACAGCAGTAGAGTACAGTAGAGAACAGTACACAGCAGTAGAGAACAGTAGAGAACAGTACACAGTAGTAGAGTACAGTAGAGAACAGTACACAGCAGTAGAGTAGAGTAGAGAACAGTACACAGCAGTAGAGTACAGTAGAGAACAGTACACAGCAGTAGAGAACAGTAGAGAACAGTACACAGCAGTAGAGTACAGTAGAGTACAGTACACAGCAGTAGAGTACAGTACACAGCAGTAGAGAACAGTAGAGTACAGCACACAGCAGTAGAGTACAGTAGAGAACAGTCCACAACAGTAGAGAACTGTACACAGCAGTAGAGAACAGTAGAGAACAGTACACAGCAGTCGAGTACAGTAGAGAACAGTACACAGCAGTAGAGAACAGTAGAGAACAGTACACAGCAGTCGAGTACAGTAGAGAACAGTACACAGCAGTAGAGAACAGTAGAGAACAGTACACAGCAGTCGAGTACAGTAGAGAACAGTACACAGCAGTAGAGAACAGTACACAGCAGTAGAGTACTGTAGAGTACAGTACACAGCAGTAGAGTACAGTAGAGAACAGTACACAGCAGTAGAGAACAGTAGAGAACAGTACACAGCAGTAGAGAACAGTACACAGCAGTAGAGTACAGTAGAGAACAGTACACAGCAGTAGAGTACAGTACACAGCAGTAGAGTACAGTAGAGTACAGTACACAGCAGTAGAGTACAGTAGAGAACAGTACACAGCAGTAGAGAACAGTACACAGCAGTAGAGAACAGTAGAGTACAGTACACAGCAGTAGAGTACAGTAGAGTACAGTACACAGCAGTAGAGAACAGTACACAGCAGTAGAGTACTGTAGAGTACAGTACACAGCAGTAGAGTACAGTAGAGAACAGTACACAGCAGTAGAGAACAGTAGAGAACAGTACACAGCAGTAGAGAACAGTATAGAACAGTACACAACAGTAGAGAACAGTACACAGCAGTAGAGAACAGTAGAGTACAGTACACAGCAGTAGAGTACAGTAGAGAACAGTACACAGCAGTAGAGAACAGTACACAGCAGTAGAGTACTGTAGAGTACAGTACACAGCAGTAGAGTACAGTAGAGAACAGTACACAGCAGTAGAGAACAGTAGAGAACAGTACACAGCAGTAGAGAACAGTACACAGCAGTAGAGTACAGTAGAGAACAGTACACAGCAGTAGAGTACAGTAGAGAACAGTACACAGCAGTAGAGAACAGTAGAGTACAGTACACAGCAGTAGAGTACAGTAGAGAACAGTACACAGCAGTAGAGAACAGTACACAGCAGTAGAGTACTGTAGAGTACAGTACACAGCAGTAGAGTACAGTAGAGAACAGTACACAGCAGTAGAGAACAGTAGAGAACAGTACACAGCAGTAGAGAACAGTAGAGAACAGTACACAGCAGTAGAGAACAGTACACAGCAGTAGAGTACAGTAGAGAACAGTACACAGCAGTAGAGTACAGTACACAGCAGTAGAGTACAGTAGAGAACAGTACACAGCAGTAGAGTACAGTAGAGAACAGTACACAGCAGTAGAGTACAGTAGAGAACAGTACACAGCAGTAGAGAACAGTACACAGCAGTAGAGTACAGTAGAGAACAGTACACAGCAGTAGAGAACAGTAGAGTACAGTACACAGCAGTAGAGTACAGTAGAGAACAGTACACAGCAGTAGAGAACAGTACACAGCAGTAGAGTACTGTAGAGTACAGTACACAGCAGTAGAGTACAGTAGAGAACAGTACACAGCAGTAGAGAACAGTAGAGAACAGTACACAGCAGTAGAGTACAGTAGAGAACAGTACACAGCAGTAGAGAACAGTAGAGTACAGTACACAGCAGTAGAGTACAGTAGAGAACAGTACACAGCAGTAGAGAACAGTACACAGCAGTAGAGTACTGTAGAGTACAGTACACAGCAGTAGAGTACAGTAGAGAACAGTACACAGCAGTAGAGAACAGTAGAGAACAGTACACAGCAGTAGAGAACAGTACACAGCAGTAGAGAACAGTAGAGTACAGTACACAGCAGTAGAGTACAGTAGAGAACAGTACACAGCAGTAGAGAACAGTACACAGCAGTAGAGTACTGTAGAGTACAGTACACAGCAGTAGAGTACAGTAGAGAACAGTACACAGCAGTAGAGAACAGTACACAGCAGTAGAGTACAGTAGAGAACAGTACACAGCAGTAGAGTACAGTAGAGTACAGTACACAGCAGTAGAGTACAGTAGAGAACAGTACACAGCAGTAGAGAACAGTAGAGAACAGTACACAGCAGTAGAGTACAGTAGAGAACAGTACACAGCAGTAGAGAACAGTAGAGTACAGTACACAGCAGTAGAGTACAGTAGAGAACAGTACACAGCAGTAGAGAACAGTAGAGTACAGTACACAGCAGTAGAGTACAGTAGAGAACAGTACACAGCAGTAGAGAACAGTAGAGTACAGTACACAGCAGTAGAGTACAGTAGAGAACAGTACACAGCAGTAGAGAACAGTAGAGTACAGTACACAGCAGTAGAGTACAGTAGAGAACAGTACACAGCAGTAGAGAACAGTAGAGAACAGTACACAGCAGTAGAGAACAGTAGAGAACAGTACACAGCAGTAGAGAACAGTACACAGCAGTAGAGAACAGTAGAGAACAGTACACAGCAGTAGAGAACAGTAGAGAACAGTACACAGCAGTAGAGAACAGTAGAGAACAGTACACAGCAGTAGAGAACAGTACACAGCAGTAGAGAACAGTAATAAATTGAAAGAACACTAAATCCTGGGTATTAGGTGGAGATCTGTTGTATTTCATGCAAAATTTGAAAGCTTCATGGTGTTAATGGCCACTGGAAATCCCTGAGTATCCTTACTCAGTCACACACACACACACACACACACACACACACACACACACTCTCTCTCTCTCTCTCTCTCTCTCTCTCTATCCACTCAGTACTACTGAGAGCCTCCTACAGGTTATATGCTTCTGCATTTTTAGGTGTGTGTGTGTGTGTGTGTGTATGTCCGTGTGTCTGTGTGTGTGTGTGTGTGTGTCCATGTGTGTGTGTGTGTGTGTGTGTGTGTGTGTGTCCCTGCGTGTGAGACAGAGCAGTCAGTGAGCAGAAAGACTGTATGTTCGAAGCTGAACACAAGCTCTACACTCTCAGAGGTAAGAGACGTTTTTTCTCTTCTACCTTTAAGCATTCTCTAGTTCATTGAGAAGTTCTGAACTGTTTTAGGAAATAAATGATACAGAATGTTCCACTTTAAAAGAGTATTATGTATTAAATGACAAGTCAGTACCAGAAAGATTTAAGCCTGTATATTTCTGATCATCTTTATAATGTGAGCTTGGAGGAAATAAATCAATCAGTTTGTTTAATTCGTTCCAGTTCAGGTTTCTCTTTATTCTGCATATTTTTTTGTGTAATAGTGCATTATCAAGCGTAACCACACAACAATCTCTCATCGATAAAAATGCTTGAAAAAGTGTGACCACTTTTGGGGAAAAAATCTTGGAATTTTGGGGAAAATTGTAGTTTCAGTCAATAGCTAACCAAAAAAAAATCTAGCTTATAAAATACAGTAGAAAAATTAATTGAAATTGTCTATATAATTAAAGATTAAATACAGCAATTTTAAATATTAGTTAATAGTAATTATATTAAATATCAATTTAATTAATTAAGTATTAAGAGAAGAACCCCAAATTTACTGGCTTATGAACATATTTTTTTCCATTCGCTCTGTGCGTGAATCCTAATATAAAAGGAAATAAACATTTAATCATAGCCCTCTTAAGCGGAATAACGTCTTTAATTTGACGGAGACGTGCAGTCCGCTGACGGAGGCAGAGGTGGAGTTTCGGGACCGGAGAGACGGATTCGGGTTACAGCCTGAAGCCAGAAAGCCTGATGTTCGTGGTCATGGTTCTAATTGACAAAGTGTTTGCATGTGCAGCATCTGAGGAAATCAACTAGTTTGTTTTGTTAGATTTGCAATGAAAACCATAAGAGTCAGACTCTGCGAATAATACAATCAGCTTCTGGATAATTGCTTGCTCTACCATACAGTAGGTTATATATTTATACATGGTTACTCAGAAAGATTATTAGAGACACCGATTTATTTTCTTTTGCCACAAAAGAATTGGAATTCAATTGGAATTCAGCGTATCAAGGACCAACTCGAACCTGCTGCAAACACCTAGCAGGTTGTAGGTGCTAGGAAGAAAATAAAGAAGAAGCCTTGAGGAACCATTGAAGAACGTTTTTTTCTAAGAATGTGTGCATTACCTGGATAGGCGTGTGATATGAATACAACTTACTGACGGATATTTTCATCTTAATGCCTTTCAATCTGTTTAAACTGGGGAGGGGAAAAAATGATGATTTGATCATTAAGAGTTCTCAATTTCCAAATAAGGAACAAATTCTACTTTCCTTTCTGATAGGAAACACTTGGTTGTAGGGTTCTACAAAAAAATTCTTTGAAGAATTTTCTTTTTTTTAAATTAAAGTGTTATTTAAAAAATAAAAATTCAAATATATACATATAATATTAATCCAATATATATTATTATTAATATATATATTAAAGAAGGAAAATTAAAAAAGTGTAACTGGTAACTGGGTAGATAAAAAACTATTCTGTGAAAGTGTTATTTAAAAAAATAAAAAAATATATAAATTAAAATATATATATATATATATATATATATATATATAAAAGAAAAATTTTAAGTGTAACTGAGTAGATAAACAACTATTCTGTGAAAGTCTTTTTTAAAAAATAAAAACACAAAAAAAATTCAAATATATATATATATGTATGTGTGTGTGTGTATTAAAGAAATCGAAAAAATTTTAAAAATTAAAACAGTGTAACTGGGTAGATAAAAAAACTATTCTGTGAAAGACTCTTCTTGTCATTAAAAAAACTAAACCAGAAAAGAAACTAAACACAGGAAAATGATATTCAGTAACCTTTCTCTACCGCATGCTAAGCTATGCAAAATAAAGGTGCCAAGAGGAACCAACAAAGGAGTAATGCCATAGAAGAACCATTTTTGGTTCCCCCAAAAAATCCTTCAAATAAACGATCCTTAAAAGAACCGTTTTTATTCAGAGCCATAAAAAACAATAATATATACAAAGGACCTTTAGTGCAATGAAAACCTTCCATGGATGCTAAGGGTTCTTCACAGAACCACACACCCTGACAAAGAACCACTGAAGTCCCTATGAAACATAATAATAATAATAATAATAATAATAATAATAATAATAATAATAATAATAAAAATAAATAATTATTTATTTATTCCATTAATATTGTACTTGTGATTTGCAGCGGTGACACTGTTCAGAGCTGCTCTTATAGTAAATATCATAATATAAAAATTCCTTCCAACCAATCAGAATGCAGAATCCGAACTTCAACAGTACAAAAAAAACCCCAACAACAAACACTTAGCATTTTCCTGCTGCTCAGGAACAGTGAAGGGTTTTGGGTGGCTGTGATTGAGGAGATTGAGAAAATTCCTCATTTGACAATCAAATGACTCTGCGAGATTATTTTTCTTCTTTAGACGCTGAAGCACCGTACTCAGGATTTATAACGCTCTCTGTGTCTGCAGCCAGCAGCGTTTGAGCTTCTCTTTCCAAGTACAACTTTAACTGCTCTCATTCGAGCTTGGAGCCAAACATTTTCTTCCTGCCAGACTTTAGATCAGGGCTTTGAACTTGTTGATGTGCCCTTGTTTCCATTTAGTCCAAGCTTTGGCAATTATTTATTTGGCATTCCCAAGACTGCTAACATTTAATCTGATTTCAGGAACTTTTCTCACATTTTTTGCCCAGACATATATATATATATATATATATATATATATATATATATATATATATATATATATATATATATATATACATATTTTCATTTGATAGTGTCTAAGACATTTTTAGGTTCATTTACAAGCATGGCTGAAGACTCTTGGCTGATAACACGCACAGAGTTTTTAAGTGTACTTCCACAGGGATTAGGTTTGGGAACACTTTCAACAGATTTCCCCAACATGTACATGTGGAGCTCTTGGAAGAGGAAAAACCAGCTCCCACTGATTACAGCTGAAACACCAAGGCAAAGTGACAAAGCATTGAAAACGAGTGAGCCGTGCTTTCTTTCCAGTCTCCTACCAGAGCTGTTATTCTGCTCTCTCTTCTTCCTTCTCTCACTCTTTCCCACAACATATCAATTTAAAGTAATTGAGAGGCAGGGAACAATTATATATGTAGAGAGAGAGAAAACAATGGTCGCTCAAGTGGCTGCAGATGAAACCACAAAACAGCTCAGACTTCCTATTCAAGCAACGGTTCTTGTGCGGGTTAGAACATTAGAATAACACAGTTTTCTATTAGAAAGCGCGCCATTAAAGAACCCTTTAAACCTTGTAGACCTATTATATCTCAAAAGTTAAGTTACATTTTAAAAGTATGACTGATTTTAATAGAAGGAGAAAATACCGTCCAGTCACAGGGTTGGTAAAATTGGTTCTTCAAGAGTTCCGTATGGGTTTTTTTTTTATTTATTTTTTTCGCAAAGTAACAGTTCACAGGTTCAAAAACAAGAGTTCTACTGGGGAAAAAAAGAATATAGAAAACAAAAATGTAAATGTTTTTCCAGATGGACAATCACAGAACAATTTAAGAACCTGAATTATTTTTTTGCAAAATGTTAAATATCTGACAGGTTTGAAGTAGTAAGGAGAAAACAATGACCAGTAATTTGCTGTTTGTCCCACAGTTCTACTTGTAACCGTAAAGTGTGGTATTTTAGGATTCTACAAAAAAATCGTTAAGGTTTTCTTAAGAGAGTAGAGAGCATGGTGGTTTGAACGTTTGACTCGTACCTCTGGGATTTCTGCCTTTGCCCTGTGTATGGAGTTTGTGTTTTGTGGTTCGAGGGTTTCCTCTTGGTACTGCGGTTTCCTTCTCCAGTCCAAAGACTGAATTGTCCTTAGTGTGTGACTGTGATTGTGCCCTGCATTGAGTTGGCACCATGTCCCCAACCTCGTGCCCCGAGTCCCGTCGGATAGACTCCATGTTCCCTGAGACCCTGGTACAGAAAATGGATGGACTGACAGCAGGGTCAACCAAAGAAGCATTAAGAATCCCTATCTTTTTAAACTTAAGGGTAAGTATGGGGTAAAGACTTAATAACTAGAAGGTACAACATTAGAAAAAGGGTTCTTTATGGGTTTGTGATATAATAAGGCGAGCATAGGCTTCTAAAATGTTCTGCTTGGAACCTTTCTGACAGGAAAATACATTTATTGTAGGATTCTAGGGAGACATTTTGAGAAATTGCTGAAAAATCCCAAACAAACTCCAAAACATTAGTCAGTATTTTCTTAATAATAACTAAAACATGTCTTGGTACTTGGCAGACTGTTAGAAAAAAGGTTGCTCAAGGGTATATCTGAACAAAATTCTGTCTTAACCATCACTCCAGAGAACCTTTAACGGGTTAAAGAACAGTTCAGGAAGCAGCAGCTGCCAACGATGAATCTCCACCCTGTTTATTCTACTCCCTCTTATTTCTTTCCCTCATTATTTCCCACCACATCTCTGTTTAGAGAAATTGAGAATCGAGACAGAGAACGATTACAGACAGAAAACAATAGCTGGCTCAACTGCTTGCAGACGAAACCTCAACCAAACTAAAAACCGAAATAGCTACAGCTTCTTATTTAAGAACTTGTTCCTGTTGCCATATAAGAACACAAAAATTAAACTTCCTGGAATGTGATGAATGGTGTACCACCAAGTTTCACACTATAGATACCTGGAACCTCCAAAAAGCAGCTCTGTAATCAGGTTGTCTCATAAAAATTGTGAAATAAAATTCATTGAAAATACCATTAACACAAATATACATTATTTACATATATTTATTATTTATATATACATTACAATACATTATTGTTTCTATAGTAACATCTTTACACAGTGTGTAGTCATTTATATCGTGAAGTTTTCTGTCTGGAAATTGACCATTTATCGGAGGACTCTCTAGTGTGAACAAAAGTAGGCCTTTAACAGTTAAATACTGCAGGTGGAGTTAAATAAGATTCGAATGATTTTTTTTGTTATACTCATTGAGACCACCTTCATTTCCAACTATGCTGCTCCGCCCCCAAAACTTATGGTGCTTCGGAAAGACTTACCATTAGCAAGGAAGGTTATGACATCACTATCAAGCAGATTTGGAGATTCAGCTGCTTGAAAGTTTAGTTACACGTCTAGAAACATGCATAATTATTAATGAATTATTCATGAGGAGGTGACAAGGGGGCGTGTCCAATGGCGTTGGGCTATTGGGGGCGTGTCTAATGGCGTCAATTATTAGAACTAAACTATTCTTTTTAATTCTATTAGTTGCCTTTGTTACAGCTTTAAATGTAACATTAAATTAACTGTTGCAAATTGCTGTAGTATAAAATGAATATAATACTCTAACGTGTGGTTATAATAAAATAATCGATTTTCAGTTTGCCAAAAGTAACTTCGTTTCATCTCACCAGCCGGTCACTGATTATTTTCTGAAAACATATTTCCCTCTATCACTAATATAAGCTGATCCACTCAGACTGACCAAGAGTCATCCTGAAATACATTCCAAATTCCCTGTGGTAACTGTCCAGAAAAAGAAAACCCCACAGAAATATGTTCAACATGAGCCAGCAATTTCTTTCGTGGGAAGCAAATAACCACAGAAGTGTGATGGGGCATAATTTATTACTTCTTTTCCCTTACCTATGATGTGTTATATATGTTTTTATGTTTCTCCTCGGTTCTGCTGTGAAATTGGACAGAATCCATAAACATATAAACTTAACCTCCAGAATGTTTTATATGAACTGTGTGGGGTGGATTAGCACTGCAGTGATATCATTTTTTAGGAGTATGAGAGTTCCTTGAAACCAGGACTGATACCAAAATGGGTCATTATTCACGTTTCCACAGTTTTTTAAAATAGCGGCTCCTTGTTAGCAAGTCGATTGTAAATGAACACATTAGCTAGCATGTATCTAGTTGGGTTGCATTGGAAAAAAATGTACTTCTCTACATTTGCTTGAAGAGTATGTACTTTTTTCCCTCTCCTTGCATCTGAACCCTCATTGTCAAGAACATACTGTGTAAGAGCTGTTATTTTTACTAAGCTATTTTTTCTCACCTAGCTAGCATTGTTTGTTGCGTTGTGCTGCTAGCGATGAACTCCTCATACTGTGGCCTAGATGTTTTATTTGATTAATTCAGTTAGTTGCTTTGTAGGAAGCTATTGTGAATCGTGAGTGTAGATTTTTCTTTTTTCTGACGCACAATTTTCTTCCACCAATTTGTAGTGGTTTCCAAAGTTCATTTCAGAGGAATAGAAACAAAAACTCTCATTTTAAACTGTTTTTATAAACAAGTTTGAAGGTGGTCTGTTGGTGCATTTCTTTCTAGAACATTAACTATGAGGCAACATAATGATTTATGTTACTCAACTTCCAGTGCTATTCTGTTTTTGTGAGAAACAGTGAGAAAGAAAAAAAAGAGAATTTCAGCACTTTAAGACTAGGAAATAATCCAAGAATCTTTCTCATTATAACATTGCAGACAGCTTGAAAGGCCTGGATATCTTTACAAAAGCACTTAAATCATTTTCTTCCTCCAGTCACATTGTTTATAAGCACAAGACTTTAGGTTTAGCTCTACCTGTGATTTACTCCTTCCTGATCAGTGCATATTTGAATCTAGAATGGCTGAACAGCTGGCAATACTCTGTGTCAGTCAAGTACTTACAATTACAGCGATTTTCCCACCCGAAAACCAAATATGGATCTGGCCAGTTATGTTTGGCTTGGGTTTTAAGGAAGCACAGTCAATAGCGCTGACAGACATTCGCTTGGAAAAATGAGACAGTATACCTTGGCATGCTTTTTCACATATAGCACAGGTGTTTTTTTTTACATTCAAGGCTAATTATACTGATATATAATCCAGGCACCAAAAACAGAACTTGTGGATACACGTATAGAAAGAAAAGGTATTCAGTTTGTTTCTTTTAGGAGGAGGAAAATTCTGGTCCATTTTTGGCTGGTGACGCCAATTTAAAGGGCAAAACTCTTGCAGTATAACGCCTTCACCATAGACACAAAAACACTTTCTACATAAAACACATATTTCACATAAAATTTAATTGTTATACATCAAAGATGGAACAATAACACAAAAGGGTTTTTATATTTACGCATATAACAATGCTTGTGAGTAAGAGCCAACACCAGCAGGTGCTCTATATACAGCCTTGGGCATGTGCATCAGACCACAGCTTATGAAGTCAGGTGATATAGTCAAAAGCATGCATCTCATCTTGACTGTTACACCCAACATAGTGTGAGTAGTACTTTGATTTGATACACACAAGAACCCTGAACCCTGCTCTGCATAAATAAGTCCTAACAAATGGTTGGGTTGTTGGTTTTGCAGAATAAAGCTCATTATACAACATAAACATTGCTGCTTTGAACATATTGAGGCATGGAGCATTCATTTCTGTGATTCCTTGCACTAGTTTAGTAAATACGTTGTTGTTCTTTCAGCTGCTCCCTGTTCAGGGTCGCTACAGCAGATCATCTGGTCCGCATATTTGATTTGGCACACGTTTTATGCCGGATGCCCTTTCTTACGAAACCCTCCCATTTTATCCAGGCTTGGGACAAGCACTGAGAGTTAACTCTTCAGTAGCTGGGTTAATTCCCTGCCCAGGAATCGAACCCCAGCTGTGGCAATGAGAGCATACTGCTGGACCAGGGAGTTCCTAGTTTACTAAATATAACCTGCAAAATCTGTAAATATTCAATGCACTAGACAACTCCACAGTCTGGTGTAAAATGGTACAGTGGTCCTATCTGAGGGTTTCCTGGAAGAACAGTTTTTCATCTGGATAATGTTTAGTCTACATTTGTGCATTCAATCCATCCTTAAAGCAGAGAGTACAGTATAAACTTACTCAAAAGGCCTGCACCTTGTGTGAAAGGATGGCACTGGGTTATTTTAGCATAGAGACACCAGACCAAACCACATTCTCTGGCCTAAGATCTGGTCTGAAACAGGTTTTCTTCATATACAATAGGAAAAGGGTTCATTCTTTAACTCAAAGATATGACCAAATGTTCTTGTCATCCTACTGCAGATCACAGCTTTGTCTCTAGAAAAACAAATATAGGAAGAACTTTGTAACTGTTAAATGCCAATGCCAGAGATGACAATCTGTGATGAGTCTATATTTTGTTTAAGGTGGCAGTGTTGCACAAGAGCTGAACGCAATCACTATGGGACCTAGTTCCTGGAGCCTTTGTATTCTTTTCTGTGCCTGGACATGGGGACAAAGTATGGGCCTTTCACGGAGACGGAGGGCCTGGGAGGAAAAGGGAGATGATGGTCCTAAAAAGTGCTCCTACACCTTCCTGGTCCCTGAGCAGAAGATCACAGGGCCCATCTGTGCAAGTCGTGGACCCTCGCTTCCAGACAAAGATCGGGTAACCAGGATGGACATAGCAGATGTCCGTGAACTGATGTCCAAGCAACGACGTGAAATAGACACCCTGCGGATGGTGGTGGATGTGGATGGCAACATGGTGAGCGAGATGAAACTGCTGCGGAAGGAGTCTCGTAACATGAATTCCCGTGTCACACAGCTCTACATGCAGCTTCTGCATGAGATCATTCGCAAGCGGGATAATTCACTTGAGCTGGCACAACTTGAAAGCCGCATCCTCAATGCCACAACAGAGGCGTTACGACTCTCAGCACGCTACAGGGATCTCGAGGCCCGATTCTCTTCCCTTGCTGCTGTGGTTAACAACCAGTCCGTTCTGATTGGTGCTCTGGAAGAGAGGTGCCTGCAGGTTTATGGGAATCACAGGCAGGAGCCACTTCCCCCGCCGCTGGTTCAGGTGGTTCCAGAGAACATTCCAGTGCATGTGCCCCGTTTTTCCAATGAGATCCAGAGGGTCCACAGCCGGGCTTTCCCCAGGGAGAGGGGTTCCAGAGCAGGACCAGAACCCACTGAAAGTACACTGGAACTCAAACGACCTCTGACTGGCAACTTCAGCTCTGAAGGTAAGTGCTAATCAGACTGTTAAAGTTAATCAATCATAAAAAAGAAGAATACATAATCATAGAAAATGATGATTCAAGGGTTTTTTGGGTGGTTGAGCATTCTAGAGCCCTCAAGAGAGTCTACTTTGTCTGAATTAGCCAATCCTCGTCCTTGTCTGTGTTTCTCCTAGATAAGGTTGCAGATTATTTTTCTATATTTTGAGATATAAAACCATCTATGTTCATAAGTAAATATTGGAGTCGGATACAAACAAACAAAAAAATGCTGAAGAAATGGTAAAGGTGAGTGGATTGCTCTGCAGAATTAATCAGTAATTGTAAAAAGTGTCTGTGGATGTGAAGGGGACAGTATTGTTCCGAATTTCTTTGAGATTGGGTGAAAGTGGGATTAATAAAACAGTCCAGACCTTTCGAACACCTCATGCAATTCCATTCATGAAATTAGAGATTGTACACATGTCTGCTTCTTGGCCTTGAAATCAGACTGCAGAGTTTTAGACATATTTCGAGGTCTCTGCTTTCATTCAGTCCAACAGACCACAAGGTATGTGACAGCCATGCTACTTTAGATTGCAAGGTATTTTACCAACCAGTCAGCACAATTCTTACTGCTCTGAAACCACAAGAAGGAAGTGTCCATGTTGGTTTTTACTCTCTACCTGTCTTCTGTTCACTCTCTGTTTCAGACTTGAATTAACTTTAAGAAACCTAATAGCCTATTTTGAAAGTCTTAGGAGAAACTCAACACTTCTCAACATTATCGCTAAGTAGATTTACAGAAATGGGCATGTAGATATATATTTATATTTATATTACTAACAAGCAAGTCAGAGGCAGCCCTGGTGAGGAAACGTCCCAAGATGACGTGAGGAAGAATCCTTCAGAGGAACCAGACGCCAGTGGGAAGCCCATTGAGATATATAAACTGTAAGCCTGGCACAGTGGCACAGTAAACCGTAAGCCTGGCACAGTAGCACAGTAAACCGTAAGCCTGGCACAGTGGCACACTGTAAAGTCAAATAGTACTAAGTGTTTTGAAAAGATATTTCTTATTAACAAGCATAGCAGCAGTTCAGCAGTACAAATCTGGTATCCTGGTGAGATTATCCACTGAAGCAAGGGTGAATTAACTGTTTTTAAGAAGTGCCATCTGTCGAGTATCTATATGGAATCTGTACCATGTAATCTGTATTGAATAGGATATTTATGTGTTGTTCTACCTTTCTTGATTTTGAGGTCCTTTTCGCGACTGCCTTCATGCCATGCAGGCTGGACACGCCACTAGTGGAATGTACCTTCTTAAACCAGATGGCAGTGACAAGCTGATGCAAGCGTGGTGTGAACAAGATGTGGACAATGGAGGCTGGACCATAATCCAGAGGAGAAAGGATGGATCTGTTAACTTTTTCAGGAACTGGGAGAGTTATAAGGTGAAGTGTAGACAACGTGTTCATATCATACTCAAATAAAAGTGGAAGTATCTGGCCAAAAAGTGAATGTCCAAAAACGCTACACACCTGAGTCTATCGAAAGAAAAGATCAGTTGGTTAAACAGGTGGAATCAGGTGTGGCTTCTGCTTGATTGGAATGAAAACCTATACCTACACCAGGCCTTTGCGTATAAAATCGGACAAACCCAAACTTAGGGAATAACTATCAATAAATGCCAGTTTAAAAATTTTCTAGAGGATGATATTTACTTTATATTAACTATGCTGTTTTGCCTAAAATTATTCAGTCTTTGGAGGTTTGCTGGTCACATGCATTCATAGTTTCATTGTGAATGAATCCAAAGTAAATATTTTGTAAATAACCATTTTTTACCATTAGCTTGGATTTAGATTTTAGCATATTTTGACCTGACATTAGCAAAGAACTCATGCTAACAGATAATGAAATGGCAGGATTCTTGATAGCTGTTTTCTACATTGATAAACCTGCTAAACTGAAGGGATTGGAGGCTAAACTGAAATGACTGGATACTAAACTGAAGGGACTGGATGCTAAACTGAAATGCTTGGATACTAAACTGAAGAGATTGGGTGCTAAACTAACTTCATTCAATTGATGTGTAGCATACAGACTAGCGTACTGTATGTGGATGACAGAAGAGACTGTCATGATTTGTAATATTTGTACTTGAAGGAACTGTAAATAATTTAGAGTACACATATATACTTTTCAGTAAAATGTGAATATGACAAAAAAGTAGAGTAGCAAAGGACAATCACTCAAGCATTTTCCATCCCTGGCTCCATTAGTCTTCTACATCCCTGTTAAGCAAAGTAGCTTCACTATTACAAAGTGCCAAGAAACAGAACGCAGCAAAGCAGGAAGGCACACTCTGTGCCAAACCTCTTTATGTTCTTTCCAGACTGTGGGTTCTTTTGCATGGGAATCTCTGAGGAATTTATAGATTCATGCTATCTGGACTGTCATGGGTGATTGAACGTACTGTTCAGTTTTGCCAGAAATGTGACGCTCCATTATTTCTACCTAACACTGACTCTCAGCACACTTCTCTCCTGTCTCCCACACAGCCACACATGCAAGTGAAAGATGACTCTCGAAACCTCAAGACATTTGTCATGATTCCAGGTCCTAATGGAAAGCCTCATTTTTGAACCAATAGGTTTATGTTACTTCTCTCCCTTCAGGAAATACGTTCGGCCACAAATTGCGCTCACTTGCGTAAAACGCACACAAATGACATAGTCGCTGTCCAATATTTGTATGTGGTTAAGTGCAATTCAAGCAGACTGAAATATCAGCATTTTTCAAATCAGGTTTTGTTTTAGAGAAATCAAATATATCGTGAATCAGAGAACTCCAGAGTTCTGAAGTTCAGTAATTCAAGATTTAACCAAATCCTTTGTTTACAGCAGGTTAATGAAAAGTTACTTATGTCTCTTAAACAGTAACAAGCTTTCCAGTTCCATTTTGAACCGACGTAGTAAAGCACTACTATAAATAACATCACGTTTCTTTTTATTCTGCTCCAGCAAGGTTTTGGCAACATAGATGGTGAACACTGGCTGGGTCTGGAGAATATTTACAACTTGGGCAAGCAGGGAGATTACAAATTACTGGTGGAGCTTCAGGACTGGATGGAAAAGAAGGTGTACGCAGCCTACAGCAGCTTCCATCTGGAGCCTGAGAGCGAAGCATACCGCCTGCGTCTGGGCACTTACCAAGGCAACGCTGGGGATTCTTTAACCAGCCACAATGGGAAACAGTTCACCACGCTGGATCGGGACAAGGATTCTTTCTCAGGTTATCGATTCATTATTATCGATTAAGTGCTTCAGTGATGGTTGGGCATAATATTAGAAAGGAGACTGAAATCAAGTATCTATCATTTACTATTAGTGTTGAACTGGACATTTTATTATAAGGTCTCATTAGTGGTATAACGGTGTGGGCCAAACTATTGCATAAAAATGCCTAATGACATTTTTCAAGTCTTTAATGCTCTACTGGCTTCCTGCCATCTTTCCTTGGCAAAGACATCCCTTGGCACCAGCCATATTTTCCCAGCCTCCTCTGGTGTCCTGTAGGTTACGAAGAAGTTAAGAAGAAGCCTTTATTTGACACATATACATTACAGCCTCATCTTAGGAATTGTTTGTCACAAGTTCAGGGTCAGCCATGAAAGCACATAGATAAAGGACCAACAGCTTGGTGGTACTTGAACTCCCAACCTTACAGGTAGACACCCTTATCCAGAGCGACTTACAATTTATCTAATTTTATACAACCGAGCAATTGAGGGTTAAACGCCTTGGTCAGGGTTCCACCAGTAGCATCTTGATAGACCTTGCATTCAAACTCACAAGCTTCCAATCAGTAGTCCAGTACCTTAACCACTAAGCTACCACATCCAGAGCCTTGACCATATATGCCACCACTGCCCCACTGGGTTTCTTTTTCATTGTGCAACTAAAATATTCCATTATAAAGAATTAACTCCCTTACTCATTTCTTCTTTGTCTAACTTCACTACAGGAAATTGTGCTCACTTCCATAAAGGTGGCTGGTGGTACAATGCATGTGGCCAGACCAATCTCAATGGCGTGTGGTACTCTGGCGGTGTGTATCGCAACAAGTTCCAAGACGGCATCTTCTGGGCGGATTATGGAGGAGGCTTCTACTCCATGAAAGCTGTGCGCATGATGATCAGACCTATCGACTGAAGCAGAAACAAATCAAAGCCTGAACATTGTTTGACAGTGCATCTGCAGTGACAAAACAGGAACTTTAGAAGAGCTGGGCGAGTATTCTCAAATCCGCTTTAAATCCGCTAAACTTTATCAGCTTTATGAGCCCAGATCTTTGGAGGTTCCCCTGCACACAAGGCCTTTATACAAAGTGCATCATGATTAGACACTAAATCAAAAGTACATGCTTGTATTTCTCCATGGGGAACTGTAAAAATGTCACTGTGGATAGCTTAGAGCTTGTTTGTGAAATCATTCATTCATTTTTTCTTTTATTATCTTTCCACATTTCCTACTGGGGGTTGTGGTCATGACAGCCCGAGAAGGTCATCCCAGATGTTTAAATGTAATAAAATGTTATTTGTAAAGCACTTTAAACAACAGACATTGTCACAAAGATTTAGATTTAGATTAGATCTGTATCCCTGGCCACAGAATCCAGCTCCTTCGTGGTGATCCACAGATGTTCTCATCCAGCTGTGAAATAATTTTCCCAGCAAATCATGAGTCTTCCCTGAGGTCAAAGTCTAGCCTGATAAATATCTATCAGGAGACTTGTGAGGTGCTGAAACCTCTGAAATGGGCATCACAGAGTCTTTTTCCATTAGCAAAGTGATGAAGGGTCTAGACCCTTTAAGGGCACTTTTACATAAGATTAAACCCTTGTACATTTCCCCTTTGGTGTGCTTCTTTAAGCAGGTGAGTTCACAGCTATCATTGTTAGATGTGTCTGAAAACAACCAGTCTGAGCATGTGTAAGGTAGGTGGTCTCTGTCTGCATCCAAGTGAACTCAAGCATGAAAGAAGTGAATCTAAGTTTTGTGTTTTGGGCTGGTTTTGCACCCGGCCCCCATCCTTCATCTCCCAAGACTCAAAGGCTGTATCTGGCACAATGCCTCAGTTCTGACAAAGAACATCATTGGAATACCATGAAAAATGCCAAATTGGTGATGATAGAGTACACTTTGACTAAACCCATCCACAAAGTAACTGATAAATAAAACATGTAGATAACATCTCCTTCAGCTTCTGAGACAGATTTGGAAGCTGCATGATAGTATATAAAGAAATCCAGATCTGCGCCTTAGTTTAACTTACTCTGTCTCCGTCGAATAAATACCGCTTTCAGTAATGAGGTGTATAACGGTTTATATATTATTTTTGACAAGGTTCTTCTCACATTTACCAACTCAGCCTGCTTTATGACTGGCTGGCACTGCGCTCTAGACTGCCACGGTTTATTCAGATCCAAACAAGCGCCAATGAAGTCAGAGCACTGTGGAAAAAAAAAAAAAACAACACCACCTCTTTGTGCAATTAGTTTAAATCTAATCCAGTGCTGGACATTTTGGCCATCTAAAAATACAGGCACACTCGTCAAAAAAGAAGCAAGAATTATGGCCTAATTTTGGTCGTCTTTTGAGATTTGAACAAAAAAAAAAAAACGAAAGGAAACTGCAGACCAAGCAAAGGGCCTCCGAGGGGTACGGGTACAGACAATGAGAAACAGATTGCTCAAAACCCAAACAGAACTCGGAGAGCTGGTGGAGGAGGGGGAAGGACGGTTAAAAAGGAAGTGAAGTCGAACTTTGCTGAAGGTTATTTTTTTACCCTCTTCTAAAATACAAAGCCTTTCACATTCTTTCCAGGAGAAAGAACAGTTGTGAAGGTTGTGTTTGATCTCAGGAGTCACAAAATCCCTGTGGGCGGTAATCGCAAGCGAGGTCTAAAACCATCCCGGAGACCACTTCATGGACCGCAAGGACTTAAAGGAGCCTCAAATGTCAACGTAGTTTGAATGCAAAATATTATGCATCCCTGACCTCAACTAGGCTGTCAGGAGTATCGTATTGCTAGAACCTTTCGATAACGAAAATAAAGTTCTCTTGGACACTGATCAGTGTGTTGGATGGCTATGTCAATATATTTTAGGTTATTCATACATGACCTGTAGGTCTGTCAAACACATCAGTCACCACCAAGTAGTCAGCTAATATCTGTGTGCTGACAGAATGTGGGACTGGATCCTGAATTTTTTTGCACTTTATTTAAAGCTTTTCTATGAAGCAGAACATTCTGTGGTAAAATGTTTTAGCAGTCTTGGATTTTATGGGGTGTTTGCTAGACACTCTTGAAATAACACGGATTTTCTTTCCCTTTTCACTGGAAAAGGTTCCATCGTTCCTGACACGTCGTGGAAATTTGTCATGATCGCGTTTTAAAAAGATGTCCTTGAAAAAATATCTTCAGCTGTCGTCATCATATTTCTCAAAACCTGTCACAACTAAGGGTTAAATTTAATCGGCTCAGAGTAGCAACAAATACGTTTTGTAGTAAAAAATGTTGTTGCTGACCTTATAGTGACCAATTTGACTGCAAACCACACACTCGTCAAATTAAACGTAGCTGCGCGTTTAATAGAAAAACAGCTGGGAACTGAGTCACACACACACACACACACACAGCAATTTAAACTTTAAACAGTTTTATGGAGAGGTTTATTTCTACATCAACATGTTTAAAACAGTTCACTGAAAGTTTCAGGGAAAAGCAGTTACTCTGGATTTAGAAAATGTTCCTTGACCTTAACAGGGTCATACAACATGTAAAATTTATTGTTTAGGATTAAAATTTAAAACTGTAATTTGAACACAGGAAAGTCTTTCATAAAGGAGAGTTTCCCTATAACAAGCTTTCATTTTTCTGTCTTATTACCTTCAGCAAGTTAAAACAGGAACTAATTTGTTTCACTACACTTAAAACTGGAAATCTATAAGAACTAAACAATGCAAAACAATTCCCAAAGATGTTTGTTTCCAATGTAATGACACCATTTTGATGTGAATATATTTCCTGCACCAAAAGAAACAAAAAAAAAATGTATAGCACGATTACAAAGAGAAAAGCTAAAGGGACTAAAAATACATCCTTGGGGTATACCAGTGTTGGTGATGATAGCTGAAGATATTGCTAAGTTAATCACTACAGTTTGTGGTCTGTCACCGAGGAAGCCTTATAGCCAGTGGATGATTAGTGGCGGGATTTAGGAGGGAATTGTGAATGGAGCAGACATGATATAGTTTCATCAGTTTCTATTCTGGCTTTATGGCCAAACTGGTGGTCATCCAGCTGTGGAGTGACAGCTGAAAGGATCGATTTCAGCACCAGGTTTTTTTCAGTCATTCTGCATGTTTCTTTTAGAATGATGAGGTTTCTTAGAATCTTGCATGAAGGATTTTTCCAGATGCTGGCTCATGAGGGAAAAGTAAGCACCCTTTCTTGGAGTCCATCCAAAACAGGCCTTGTCTTGACTTGCACAGCCTCTTACAAATGTCTGAGTTTCTCAAACAAAAATAAAACACATCACTGGTGTGATATGGGCCATGTGAATTTTCATGATGGGGAAATGGTGGAAGTGTTGCTAACTGTTTTCAACAGAAAGTAGTCCCTAGAAGTCACCAGAAGGTGTCATATATTAAACTGATTTTTGTTGATCCTTCATAATAAATTGCATAGCCTCCTAGTGGTCCAGCGGTGGGATCCTGCGCACTCATTCCTGCAGAGTTCGAGTCCCAGACAGGGAGCTATCCCAGCAGCTGAAGAGTTAACATTCAATGCCGGTCCCAAATCTGGATAACAACAGGAGGTTTGCATCCGGCTTACAAGGGCACCAAAACCTGTGCCAAATCAAATATGCGGACCAAATGATCCGCTATGGTGACCCTGAAAGAACAACAACTTCATAATCTATTGCGTTACATATAACAATTTAGGATAAAAACTTTATGCCCAAAATTATATGGACCCACATGTGGTTCTTCTCCACAAACTTGGAAGCACACAATTGTGTAGAATGTCTTGGTATGCGGAAGTGTTAAAATTTCCTTTCACTGGAACCAAGAGGCTCAAACCCTGCTCCAGTATGACACAAAACACACAGCTCCTTGAAGACATGCTGTGGAGGTTAGTTGGAGTGGAAGAGCTTTGATTTTGACTCAACCCCACTGAACACCTTTGGGATGACCTGGAACATCCGAGTCTGATCGCACTAATGCTCTTGTAGCTGAAGAGTCCCACAACCACCTGCTCCAACAACTAGTGGAAAACTTCCCAGAAGAGTGGAGCTTATTTTAGTAGTAGAAAGGGACTAAATCTGGATTATGATGGTTAGGTGTCCACTAAAAATACTGCACTAAAAATCACTAGATTTATTTGCTAAGCTAAAGATACAGTTGCTAAAGGAGTATAAAAAGTAACAAATCGAGCAACAGAGTCTCCAAGTTGGCTGTTGGAGGCATTTGACTGATCAGACGTTCAAGATTTCAAATCCCAGCATCATTAAGCTGACTGGAGACCATTGACTCTGAGATGATTAAAATCTTTAAAATGTCCTTGCAGCTGTCAAACATTTGATGGAAAAAAAAAAAGGTTCCGGCCAATCAAGTATAATCTTAATGTCTTACAGATGTTGGCCAGATGTTCGAATTTCTCTCTAGTAATATTTATGTTAATTGCTTTCATTTAAAGTGCTGGGAAATTATTCTGTCATTGTGTGAGATTATTTATGACGGAACAAGCCAAAAGTCAAGACCGTGCAATAGGAGAAAAGAGAAAGGGCGTTTCTAATAGACGTTCGGCTGAAGTTCTCCAGCTCTCTGAAATCCTGCTTTGTCAACAAGTTTAACAAGAACCGCTAAGCCCGAGACGGAGGAGTAAAGGAAGGAGATCTGAAAGCCAAGGAATGTTCAGCCTTATAAACAGATTTGGTTTTGATTTTCCTTCATGAAATGTGGATTAAGTACCACTGCTATGCTAAAGACAGCCACTTGATTGTAAATCCTGGCAAATCCCATACTCTCACGTCTCTCAGCTCAGATGAATGTAGTCTTTGGTGTAGGAAATGCTGTGAATGTCTATGTAGTCTATTTGTTGGTTCACTAATTTGCCTGAATTGTAATCAATAGGTTTAGATATTAATATTAATATGTAAGAATTCTCATTCAGGATCCGGTTTCAGAAGCTTACAAGCAGCAAGACGATAACTTTAATCCTTCTGACTGGATGGAGTTGAACTTGAAGGTGCTGGAGGATATATGGATTGAACTTCTGAGCCAATTCCCCCTGTTTTTGCTTCACAGACTTCCCAAATGGCTGCGTGTAAGAAGGAAAGAGTGAGACACAGGATATGTATGCCTTGTTTTACAGCGTGTGTCACAGATGGCAGCGATTGCTTATTATTCATCCCAGCAGGTCTCTTCTGACATCAAAAGTGTAGCAGAAACCAATTTTTATGGATCCGATAGTTAATGATGATTTTAATCCTTTCTGAGCAAAAATAAATCAACAGTGTTGGATCTCTGAAATGGCAAAACGTCACCATATGCAAACTTATTAACTATCGAGCGGAGAGAAATTTCATCACATGTCGAGATTCGAGAGGCCAGAGAGTCCACAATTAGACAGTTCTCAGCATGTGTACATGTGTGTGTGTATAATATAGAATCTCCATGGCCAGTTTTTACTTGGCAGCTTGGCTCTATTTAGGTTGATTTATGAAGCGAACCGTTTGGATGAGTCTCTGCTACAGCTGGACACTCCACTGAGGAACAGCACTTAGATGTAAAGCAGAAATCTCCATATTCTGTGGCTGTGATTCTAGGTTTTGGTAGGTAGATTTATCCTTAATCAAGATCAAATTTTCATCTAGAATCATTTCACAACCTCAACTACATAGAAACAAACAGGCCAAAGTGTCAGGGAAACTGAAGAAGACTCAGGGTGTCTCTGGAGACTTATGAAAAAGGATAGTTCAGCCAAATGTGAAACAGTGATGAAACCCATATTTACCAGAACAGCAAGAAGGAGGAAATATTCGATGGTGTGAATTACAATGCTGTGGGTTGTTTATTCTAGGCAAATGAACAAGGCTCTTGTTATTGTCTCAATCTGGAAAATTTTCCACTCGCAACCAAACCACAGCGCTGTCGACTTCTTGATTCTGATTGGTCAGAAGGTCAGCAGTGCTGGCTGTAATTCAAGTCGCAGGTTTGTGGTTAGGGGTGTGCAACTTCGGTGCATATGGGGTCACGCTTACGGAATAACCAGACCTTAAGTTAGCGTAACTGTATTGAAGTACATTAGCATGTCCGTGAACAGGACCCTGTTGCACAGAGATGCTTCCTCTATGACTGAGGTCTGTTCAGAAACCCCAGGTGGAAAATTTCCTTTCCCTGGTTGGCTAAACATCTCACTGAGGTCACTAAGACTCAAACGCTGCCATCACATCAGGCCACTTTTACATACAGGACTCGGTGTTGAAGTCCAGCAGCATTAAATAATAACGTCTCTCTCAGGAGGCGCTAAAGGAGCAAAGGTGTCATCTTTGGCTTTGGTCTGTTTGGCCTGGAAGACATCTGACCGGTGTGAAGGGAGACATTTTGCGGGTTTCAGGAGACTGAGTGAAGACTGAGCTCTTTCGACGCGGCATCTGCGGCATGGAAAAAGAGCGCCAACATACGTGAGGTACTAAGCTACGAGCTCTGTGTTGCAGTCTCTTCATTTTCAACGTACAGAGCTGATTTTGTGGGAAATCAGCTCTCAGAGAAGACCAAATTTAAAGCAGGCCTGGCACCAGTATCCAGAACCTTCTTAAAGAATAGAGTGTTAAAAGTCAAACTCACACTGTTACAGCTGTGACTCTGGAGTGCTTCTAGGGTTTAGACAAAGAAAAAAAAAACAAATACTGATATATGTTATGATACGAATGATTTGTCGAAGACTGACACTCTTTAGATTGTAATGATAGGTGCATTTATTATACCATGAAGCATGACTATTTATTGTAAAATGATCCTGTATTGGTCCCTTAGTGCTATGGACCCCAATATGATAATGCATCAATTCTAGGAAAAACCATCATATGTTTTGATGATTAAAAACCATATATAGCTATACGAGGTGCATCTATTAGACTGTATGTCGTGACTATTTATTGTAAAATGATCTTGTTTCACTAAGATGAGTATCTTATGTCCTTAAAATGGCCTTGACATAAAAAATAATTCATTATTGAATTATCACTGGTCCCTTGGTTAATGCCTAATAGACCCTGATATATTACAGTTCTTTTGTAGATGTTATAGTTCATCACTTCTTGGAATAACAAACGTTTTGATCATTTATATCTAAGCACAGCTTCATTAAAACATGTCTATAATCATATATGTCCATCCCTGGAGGTGGGTCTTGGACTACATTAGTATCGTGTAAGCTCTGTATTAGCACACATTGTTTGTTTGGACATGGACATGCATCTTCCTAAACTTTATTCCCATTTCTAACCATTGCTTGGTTGAAAAAAATGGTTGGACTTTTGAAGAGGAAGGAATTTGGATGTGTTGGACTACTGATCAGAAGGCTGTGAATTCGAATCCTAGGTCCACCAAGCTGCCGCTGCCTTTATCCTGAATCGTATAAAATGAAATCAATTGTATGTCGCTCTGGACAAGGATGTCTGCCAAAATCCCAGAAATGTAAATGAGATGATTAACCAACATGGTCTTTAAACAATGTCAGGTCTTCTCCATTAGTCAGAGTAAGAATCAATAACCTGCTGTCAGATTTGTTTCAAACTGGCATAGCTTGAAGATATAGAGTAGCTCAGTCCAGCAGATCAACATGAAGGATACACGGATTGACATTACAGCAAAGAACCACTTTCATGGGGCTAAATGGACCTCACCAATATCCTGTAGTTACCTCACAGCTCCAGAGTCCCAGGTTCCATCCTGAGCTTGCTTTACTGTCCGTGTGGGGATTTGCATTTTCTCCAGGTTCTCCCCCAAACATGCTATTGTGTGGATCAGCTATAATACTGTAAATTGTGTCTGCACGATGCTCGGTCATGGACTGGCGCCTCACCCAGGCTGGATTTCCACCTCCCAGATTTACTGCAGTCCTGACCACGATAAACCTCTTTCTGAAGATGAATGAATCAATAAATGAACTGCAGATGCTTTTTTTTTTTTTTTTGCTTATTGTTTTTGGACCGCTTGCCTTTGTAGCATTTGGATCATCATGTCCGATGCTATGAAAGCTGTTTATTGGACAATGTCTAACTTGGATGGCAGTCTGGAATGAGCTGATCATTATTTTTCAGAATTGAAAGCTGGAAACTTTGTCTTCATGCCTGGTCTATTCGTTTATAGATGTGTGAGCGCATATTTTCAGGAATGAGGTAGTATATCTATATCTATATCATATCATCACAGGGAGTTTTTCCTTGCCACACTTGCCACAGGCTTGTTCATTAGGGATAAAATAGCTTAATCATTTAATTTAATAATTTTTTTCCCACCTTTCTCTGTTTCTCTACTTTTGTAAAGCTGCTTTGAGACAATGTCCATTGTAAAAGGTGCTATACAAATCTCTCTCTCTCTCTCTCTCTCTCTCTCTCTCTATATATATATATATATATATATATATATATATATATATATATATATTCACGTTGTCTTGTGTATAGATCAAGGTAAAAGCTTACGTTTTGATTACTTGGTGTTTCTTCAGCATCTTTTATTTATTTATTTATTTATTTATTTATTTCCAGCTGTGTAGAAACTCAATATTTTCTTTTTTAGGATGTGTGAAGTCTGTTTACCTGCTTCACCCTTAATGTTTGAGAGATAGTACTAATAAACATCATAAATAATAATAATAATAATAATAATAATAATAATAATAATAATAATACAAACATTGAGGCACATTTATTATAGTTTATTTATTTATTTATTTATTTATTCCTTGGAAACCATCCCAAAATGTCCCGCTCCACCATATGTTTCTGCGCAAGATGATCCCAGCAGCTTCTGACTGAGTTCTCATTCATCATTCATCATTCATCCTAAACATTTTGAGGTGAGGTCTAATGTAAGTATGCATTATTGAAAAGAAACAGAAAGGCGCTGTTCCTCCATGTTGGCCAACAGCGCTGCCAAATCCTTTATTAATCACACACTTATTCACTTTTTCCAGGAATTTCACAAAATACATATCTTGCTGATCTGCCACTGAGACTGTGCCGGATTAATGGGATTATTTTTTTTTCCAGTGGTATCTGCCATCTCGGGGTGAGATAATGTAGGATTGTGACTGAAAACAGGAAAGGGAGCATGTTTCTGTCCATCTGCTCAGACTCCTGTGCTTAAAGTCTCATGGTGCTGAGGTGAATTTACTCACTGATAACAAATACAGTGGAAAAGAAAAGAAAAACAACAATTATTTCATTTGATCTTCTGCACAATTGATACCAAAACTCAACTAATATATATATTTATATTTAATTTATTATAATTCCACACATTTTAATGTTTGTATCGAAAACAAGGATTAATAAATCCAATATCACACACTTTCCTTCCTTTCTTTTGTTCCTTCCTTCCTTCCTTCCTTCTTTCCTTCCTTCCTTCCTTCCTTAATTCCTTTCTATCTATCTATCTATCTATCTATCTATCCATCCATCCATCCATCCATCCATCCATCCTTCCTTCCTTCCTTCCTTCCTTCCTTCCTTCCTTCCTTCCTTTCCTTCGATCGATCGTCCTTCTTTCTTTCTTTCTTTCTTTCTTTCTTTCTATCTATCATTTATTCAGTAAACCTGCTTTTATTGTGAAGCCGCTAAGACAAAAAGTTAAAGAAAGTTGTAATATATATTAGACGGAGTAGTTTGTAGGAAATGGCACGAGCGCCTCCTTGTGGTGAAAGTCGACTATGAACGCTTTATATAAAAAAATAAATCTCTTTCATGATGTGAACAGATACACCACCAAATAATGAGAAGATTTAAATAATTACGTCATCACATTACAATGAAATGATTTGTAGATTAACGGGGACTCGGTGTGTAAGAATTGATAGATGTTTTTATTATTGATTAGTTTGCACATCTGGATCATTTTTATCTACATGAACATTTAATATGATTGTTTAAATCTGTTAAAATCACGTGCTGGAATTTGCAGCTTCATCTCCAGCAGAATAACTTTCCTTTCCATTACTTTAATGAAATAACCAGTTAAAGATCCGACATTATGCTCTGGTCTCTGGTCTCTACACCGCTGCAGGAGATGACGATAGATTTAAAGACAGGAAGTGGCGGTGTTGGACCGGAAGTGAGCCTGAGAGCTGCGGCATGGCTCCATATTCATACCCCTGTGAATTCAGCAGGACCTAATCTAGACTGGCAGTGAGGGATTAATACAGCAGACAGGGATAAATACAGCAGTGAGGGATTAATACAGCAGACAGGGATAAATACAGCAGTGAGGGATTAATACAGCAGACAGGGATAAATACAGCAGTGAGGGATTAATACAGCAGTGAGGGATTAATACAGCAGACAGGGATAAATACAGCAGTGAGGGATTAATACAGCAGTAGGGGATTAATACAGCAGTGAGGGATTACTACAGCAGTGAGGGATTACTACAGCAGTAGGGGATTAATACAGCAGTAGGGGATTAATACAGCAGTGAGGGATTACTACAGCAGTGAGGGATTAATAAAGCAGTAGGGGATTAATACAGCAGTGAGGGATTACTACAGCAGTGAGGGATTAATACAGCAGTGAGGGATTAATACAGCAGTGAGGGATTAATACAGCAGTGAGGGATTAATACAGCAATGAGGGATTAATAAAGCAGTAAGGGATTAATACAGCAGTGAGGGATTAATACAGCAGTGAGGTATAAATACACCAATGAGGGATTAATAAAGCAGTAAGGGATTAATACACCAGTGA
>NC_080716.1:28139900-28167400 GCF_019097595.1 Hemibagrus wyckioides | reverse complement strand
TACAAAGCAAGCACTGTTACCTGTAAACATGTTTACAATGATGCAGCACTGTGTGTTATTTCTTTCAAAACAAAGTCACAAATCTCGTACAAAAGCCACATTTTATTCAATTAAAATTTTACAAAGCGGTTCACAGAAACGTAATGATCTCAGTGACGGAGGAATTCTGGATTCTGATTGGTCAGGAGAGGTTTATACGATAGAATGCATATTCTTACACCGTGCAGTTGCTATAGTAACGGCTCACAAGGGGACTAACGTAAAAACTAATAGCGGGAAGTTGTTGTTTTTTTTCTAAGGAATTATTTATGTAACATTTATTGAGAAAGTCTTCAGGAATTTTACACAAAACATTTCAAGCCGCATTTTTTTTTTTGGTGTTATTTTCAAGACACAGAGAGAGAGAGAGAGAGAGAGAGAGAGAGAGAGAAATGACTATAGCTACTACAACATAAGGAAAAACATCTTGTGTAAAAACAAAAAACAAACATGGCAACATTACATGCAACTATAAACAGCTAAAGACGTCATTCATCACTAAACTAAACTAAACATCGGAATCGTTGGACATCTGCTGCTGTGTAAGAGAAATAAAACACTTCGGTTTATGCAGTTGATGAAATATAACGATAAAACCCACGTGTGTCTGAATCCGTACTTCCCTTTATGATGTCATTTAAAGCCAGTGTAGAACATTATATTTTTTCAATTTTTGTTTAATTCCCCCCCCAAAGAAAAGATTTAAAGTTTTGAAACCCCAGATATGTTGGAAAAGGTGAGATTGGTGTGAAAATTGATTGATTTGTCTGGGTTTTATTGACTGAAGGTTGCCAGGTTGGTAAGACTAACGCAATCAACCTTTGTTTCTGAAAACAAAAAAACAAAAAAAGCAGATTCGACAGAAAATATCTTCATTTTAAACAATCAGGGATTTTTTTTGACCAAACAAACATTCATCTCAACTCAACTCAACTCCAGAGTGCGGAATTAAGTTGTAAGAAATCGGCCATATTTTGCAGTGGGCTAGAAAACAGAGATGGGTTTGATGTTGTGTTCTGGGTCACTGAACTGGATTCTCCTGAGAGTTCAGACTGTTCTGAAGCAGACGTGTGGATGGTTGATGTTAGACGTAGCCGGGCTGTGACGGCTGGTTCGGACGGGCTGCTGGGTAACGGGTTGCTGGAGCTCCTGAACTCTTGGAGCCGCAGTTACAGCAGAGCAAGCTGCCGCCGATCACGGTGAGAGCACACGCTCCCCATCCGATATACAGAGCTTTACCAAACTCGTACCTGAACAAGAACAGCAAGGACATCAACTTATTATTTACGCTTTATCTTCCTGTGTGGATTTATGAATAAAAATACATGACAGAAATGTGTTGTTAGGTCATAAACTATAAGAGCCAATCATATTCCATATGCAAATGAAGGCAGGGGATGATGTGCATGGTGAAATGTGTTTTTATTCATTTTTATTCATTTCAATTGAATTTCTATATTGATTTGGTTGCAATTTATTCAATAATACACATAATATATACAAATAGTTATTTTTTTCTGTATTTTATTTTATGTAATTATAATTACTTATGACATAAGTACATAATACATAATTATTACATAATTAATTATGAAGTCAATTTTTTTTTCGAGTCATTTTTTTGTATTTATTATTTGGTGTTATTATTTTTTTCCTTTTTTGTTTTGTTTTCTTTTCTTTTTTTAAGTACAACTATAATTCATGTATCTAAAACTCTGTTTCTGGATCTTACAACCTTTTTCCTTCTGGTTATTTTGGACTAAAATCAGACCCTGAGCTGAGAATCAAACCCACAACTCTGGGGTTGTGGAACAGACACGTTAGCACTGCTCAATTCTACTGCACGTGATTTAATCACCTAAATGTAATACTGTAGTTACTCTGTAGAGCACATCAACATCCTCCTGGGATTTCATGTTACAACAATGTACTATTTAACAGAAATGAAACAAAAAACAACAACATTTTTTTGATCTTTTAGATCATGTACTGTTTCCTGATTATTTATTTATTTATTTATTTATTTATTTATTTATTTATTTATTTATTTATTTATTTATTCTCCCCCCTCATGTTTTAGCCCATAGATTCTATTAGTTTGGTCTATCCTATTTATTTAATTCCAGTAAAAACTCTGTAAAATAAAAATAACATGAAAATAAAAACTCAATTTAAACCCAAAATTTAATTAGGATTAAAGAAAATATCTAGAAGTGAAGTAATATTATCTCAACTTCCTATATTATTAAACTGAAAAATTCATATTTAAACAACAACAACAACAACAGTGTGTATTTAATGAAAATAATAAAGTGTAGATGTAAGCCTGCTCACCTCGCGTTAGTCGGGGTGAAGGGGTTGAAAAACTGCCGTCTGATGTTATCTCCATACCAGATAGTAGCAACAAAAGCGCAGACACCTGAAGAACCAAACAAACAAACAAACAGGTGAAGCTTAAAACAGGATCATCCAGGATTCCTGTAAAACCTTAATATTATCCTTAAATGATCTGAAGAGGATCATTCAGTTATTTCCAAACAAATTAAATTTTTTAAAAATTTAATAAAAAAAAAAAAATTAAAATGACAAAAAAATCAATTCAAGCATGATTGCTGTTCTGGATGCTAGCTGGGAAAATACACAATTTTTATCCATAATATCTATATTTATACTTTTACACTATTTTTTTTTTTTTAGAACCTTATTACAGATTTTTTCCTAGTCTTTGCATGGCCAGTTTGGTCTGTAGTCTGTAGCTCATGACTTTTTACAGGAACATGATGTGTTTGTCTGCTGTTGTAGCTCATCCACCTCAGGGTTTGATGTTTTGTGTTTTATATATATATATATGTATGCTTCAGGGGTTAGGCTCAGCCCCTTAGTTCCAGTGAAAGGAACTCCTATGCTTCAACATACCAAGTCATTTTGAATAACATTATAGAACACCTTTGGGATGAATTAGAGCGGAGACTGTGAGACAGGCCAAAACTGGCATGTCTGCCTTTACATGCACATGAATGTAATATGGAGTTGTCCCGCCCTTTGCAGCTATAACAGCTTCAACACCTTCTTCTGGGAAGGCTTTCCAAAAGGTTGTGTTTATGGGAATTTTTGACCATTCCTCTAGAAGCGCATTTGTGAGGTCAGGCACTGAAGTTGGATGAGAAGGTCTGGCTTGCAGTCTCCACTCTAATTCATCCCAAAGGTGTTCTACCAGGTTGAGGTCCAGACTCTGTGAAGTTCCTCCACATCCATGTCTTTATGGACCTTGCTTTGGTCACTAGTGTGCATGTTGGAACAGGAAGGGGTCATCCCCAAACTGTTCCCACAAAGAGCATGAAATTGTCCAAAATGTCTTGGTATGAAGCTGAAGCATTAAGAGTTCCTTTCACTGGAACTAAGGGGCCGAGCCCAACCCCTGAAAAACAACACCTGAATTCAATGATGTGGAGGGGTGTCCCAAAACTTTTGGCAATGTAGTGTATGTATAATTAAAGTCTAGAAATATATAAGACTATTTCTTCATTCTGCTGTTTGAAGCGAACATACCCTGAAGCTCTTGACCTGAATCTGCATGATTTTATGTTTCGTGCTGATGCCACATGACTGGCTGATTAGTTAATTTCATGTGTTGCTAATAAAGTGGACAGCGATGTGTTGATGTGTGTAAATCAGGATGCATTCATGAGAATCGGTTTGTGCTATCGGTGGTCCTTTTACAAACTATATCACCTAATTAAGTGTCATTTTCCTGAAACTCTGCCATGTTTTCTATCTTACTGAGAGCTGCGTTTTTATTATATGTCAAATCTCCAAACCTGCAGTGATGAACACGGCTCCTCCAGCCATGGCTACTTTGTTTTTGACCTCCATGTTGTCCTCCATACACTTGGTGCACTTCATGCCCACTGCAGCCACCATTACGGCCATGCCACACAGAAGGATCCCCGTCACCATGAACCCCCGAGCCGCCTGGACCTCCACTGCAGCGACAGAGACACAAACATGGTCATGTCAGTGGCTTTCACAGCGCTAACAGTAAGAACAAGCAGATATTCTACATACTGTAGATATATATATATTAAGAAAAGAGAAGAAGAAATGGAAATTATAAATGAAAATTTTTCTTTAAACTCTTGAAACTTGTAACATCTCTGGAAAAAAAACTAGCAGAGAATACTGAGTGTGCTAATGCTAATTGTGCTAATGCTAAGCGCTAACTTTAATCAATGTACAGTAGCGTTAGCTAGCTAGCCAGGTTACACAAAAGTTAGCAGACTGATACAAAGCCTAGGAAGCTAGAAAAACGTGTTCTTATGTTGGAGTAAACTACATTTATTACCACAAAACAAAAAGCTAAACTAAAATATTATAATGTAATTATAAAATATTACAATTTAATGTTATCTGGCTATAAAATTCGAAGCTAAATATGCTAGATAGCTAGCTATGCACACAAGTAGCACTGAAACCGATCCTTTACATCCATTAAGCCTTGAAGCTATATAGCTGTAGACATGATCAGTCAGAAAAGTTAGCTCGCTAGCAAAACACCTGCCTTTCTGTTAACGCTAGCTACCCGAATCCATGGAGGTTAGCTAGATAGCTAATGTAATAGCTTCTGTCCTAGCTCTATCGTCTTTTGTTTTTCTGTCAAAACACAAATCAATGAAAAATCATGTTTTCTCGCAATCCGTTTGAGAATAAGGATCGGGATTGAGACGGACAGGGCTTGATATCAGGGATTAGAAAAATAAATAAACACAATTCTTATTCCTTCCCTTTCTAGCCTTGCATCAGTCATTACTGCATCAAAATTATTTATTTATTTGTGGATTTTTGTGGCAAAAAATGCTTGATTTTTTTGGCTTTCTTGAGCTTTTAGTGCTTTTTTTTGTTTTAAGGATTCTTCTTTTAAACTGTTAGCAGTGAGACCCGTCTGTAAGGATGTTCTATGAGAGCAGTACTCATTTTTCCACACACATGAATGAAAGAGGGATTTGGCTGAATGTTTGTTGTGATGATGTAACGCGATGCGTATCGACCCAACTTTTGAAGAAAATCGTGGGTCATTTCAATCGTGCGTCTTAAAGCGATACGCTAATGCAACTGCTGCTTGTGTGTGCGTGTAGTGAAACAGTGCAGGAGGTTCAGGAGCAGTCGTGTCAATCAATGGAATTCGAGGCATTTTTCCAACCTGCCAGAACTCGCTCAGATTAGATAGACATGGACGATAAGGACAAGATTATGGAGTAGGATAAGGATGAGGACAAAGATGAGGAGGATGAGTATGAGGCCGAGGTTGAGAAAAAAGGTGAGGATGAGGAGGAAGAGGAGAAGGAGAAGGAGGAAGAGGTTGAGGATGAAACTGTGTATGAGGAGGAGGAGGTCGAGGGTGAGGTTGAAGGAGGAGGATAAAGAGAAGGAGGAGGAAGATGAGCGTGGTAAAGGCGGGAAGGTGGAGAGCCGTTCTGTTTAAAGGAATTTATCATCGCATAATAATGAAAAAGATAAGAGAAATGTGGGTACTATTGTGTGAGGTGCAGAAGAAACATGTAGATAATAAATATGTGAGTAAGTAAATAAACCCAATCAAATAAATGAATACATTTGTATGTTAGTAGATGAATAAATAATAAATGAATAAAAACAAATAAGGAAGCAATCACTAAGTATGTAAATAAATGTAAACATACAACCAGACAAGTATTTAAATAAATAAATAAATGAATGAATAAATGTACAAAAAGAAGAAAACAAATAAGCACATAAATTACTAAATAAATAAGTAAGCAAATAAATTAGTATGTATATAAGAAGCATATGAATAAATACATTTATAAATAAATAAATGCTAATGCATATCACTACATAATAGCTAAAAGTAAACATTTAGATGGAGAAATAAGTGAGGATTGGGCGTAAATCTGTAAGTAAGTAAAAAAGAAAGAAAAATAAATAAATAAACAAATAAATAAACAAATAAGTAAATAAATAAATAAGTTAATTAATTAATTAATAGACAAGTAAGTAAGTAAGAAAGCAAATAAATCTATAACTGGAAAAAATAAATGCAATTAACTACATAAATAAAAGTTAAACAAAACAATTTGTGAAAAAATACGTAATAAATTAGGTAAAAAAGTAAGTATATAAATAAAAAAACAGGTGAAACAAGATGAAGCAGGCTAGAGAAGTAAGGAATTCAGTAAAGATAATAAAGAGCCAGTGTCTTACAGGGAAGCTGCAGGAGCGAGTCGTAGACTTTACACTGTAACTGGCCGGTGCTCTGGTACACGCAGGACTGCCACAGTCCCTCATACACGGCCTGTGCTGTGATAATGTTGTCCCCTGAGTATGAGGACATCTTCCACTCCGTCATGGTGGTGGAGATGATCAAACCCACAAAGCCTAAAAACGCCAGGGTAAAACCCAGGAGCTGCATCCCTCCACTCGCCATGTCTGCTAGCACACTGGAGCTCCCGATCACAGGAGGAAACACTGGCTGCAAATCCTGACAGAGAGACAGACAAGGAGAGAGAGAGAGACGGAGAGAATGATAGAGAGAGGAAAAGAGAGAGGGAGAGACAGAGAAAGAGAGAGATAGAGCTCTCTGTTGCAGTTCAGGAGAGAAGCTTCACCTGGACTAAAGTGTGGAGTCTCACCTTCTCACTCACCTGAGAGCAACACACACCTGTCTGTCTGACCCACACACCAACACACACCCACACCCACACACACACACACCCACACACACACACACACCCACACACACACACACTCAGAGAGAGAGAGAGAGAGAGAGAGAGAGAGACACGGGATGGCGCCCCCTGGTGGACATTTTATAAACACGAGTTATAAACAAATCTAAATATCTAATGGGAAAAGTTAAAATGAGGGAAAAAGTATCTGTAAATATACAACAACTGAAAACTGAAATCTGAAAACAACAACAACAACAACAACAATAATAATAATAATAATAATAATAATAATAATAATAATAATAATAATAATATCTGTTTGTAAAATAAAACTAACTTAATAGACAAGCAACAAACATACAAACAAATACTGGTAATACTAATAATAAACATGTTTGTAATAATTAACTAATTAAAAAACAAACAGATTACAAACAAACATGTAAACAGACAAACAAACAGACAAATACTACTATTACTACTACTACTACTACTAATAATAATAATAATCATAATTATAATAGTAATAAACAGCTTGTTTGTAACTGAATAAATAAGTAACCAATTAGATAAATAAACAAACAAACAACAAATACAAAATAAAAAATACTACTACTACTACTGCTGCTGCTGCCAAAAACAACAATAACAACAATAATAATAATTATTATAATTCACTAATAAATACTACTATAGTACTACTACTACTACTACTACTACTACTACTACTACTTATTATTATTATTATTATTACTACAGATGAATAAGAAGAAATAGGTATATGATATAGATTTCTATAATAAATGTACAACTTATATTTATTACAGGTTTAGTTTTCTACAGTGAGGTGAAGGACAGGAACTTTCCCTCCGATTATTGACACAAGGGTAGAAAAGTCCACAGGATGCTGCGTAACAACAGAAAATAAACAGAAGATCCTGAGCGCTTCTATTTCTGGTCGACCTTTATACCTTCATACAGTCAGGATTTGACATTAATAGCGTTTTTTTTTTTATGTATATTAATAAAAAAACTAACGCAGATCTGAACCCAGAGGCTGCCGAGAAGCTTTGTACTGGTTTGTAACATCAACCGTCAACAGCAAATATTTTCCTTTTACAGAGCAGACCAGTAGAAGATAGCGGCGAGATTAGCGTGTCTAAAACAGCCGAAAGATCTCAACCGGAAGCTGCAACTCGACTGATTCGTTTTTAGAGAAAATTCAGGACGTGCAGGTACATCATTAACATTTCTCTTTCAATCATATAAGTCTTGAAAACTGAAAAAAACCTTTACTCTTTATTTTGATTTGTTCTTCATTTTAACCTGAACTGCACAATGTAAACAAATAAGTCTTCAACTCCTCTTCGAACATCTTTTCCATTTCTACAACTGAATATAACTTTAGATTCATAGTTTGTTCTTGTGTTTTAAGAGTAGCATGATGGACAAAAAAATATGAAATCAGAAAAAAAACAAAAACAAATAAATGCTAGTGTAACTCTCCCGGGTCCAACTCGAACCCAGGTCTCCAGCATGGGAGGCGGGCATTCTAACAAGGAGGCTAAAGATTGAAGACTCTAGTGTCAGTCTACTTTGCCTCTTGAGATCAGCGGAGTGAGGTTTACCTGCACAGCACCTACCCCTGGCCTCTGTTACACTCACACCCTTAAACCTCACTCCCATCCGGGTCACGGCACCAATGTAACCCCCCGGGTCACTAGGCAGCTAGGATGTATGTAACTGATGAATTCTGAATGCTGGATTCAGATTGGTCAGTAGGTGTCAAGTCGCATATCCATTTTTGGTAGGAGTCTCCAGTGTTAGAGCTTTGTAGCGATGAAATGTAAAGCTTTTTGTTTTATTTTCCTTTCAAATCACAGTTTTTTTTACTTATTTCCTACTAAAGTGCAATCCTGAAATCTTATACAAGAACTTTTTTTGTTATTTGTCTCACAGTAGAACATGAAGCCCCACCATGTGGTTTATCTGCTTCTCCTGCTTCAGCTCTGGCAAAACACTGTCCTGAGCATCTCCAGCACCTCCTGCCCTTCACAATGCCAATGTTTTTCCACAACAACTGTCATTTGCTCCGATCTGCTGATGAAGGCTTTGCCGGTGAACATCCCTGCAAATGCGACAGCGCTGATCGTCTTAGCATCCGGTCTGAGAAAGATCACCTCTCTGGGGGATCTGAAGAACCTGACCAAACTGGTATTCTTGAGCAACCCAGTGCAGAACATCTCACACAATGCCTTTGAAGGTCTGACGAGTCTACAGGAGCTGGAGATCAGTGGGACTTTTTTGTTGGCCCTGGAAGCTGGACTCTTTAATAAGTTGGACAAGCTCACTAAGCTTCTTCTCAACAACAACCACAAGATAAAGATTTTAGCACCAAACCTTTTTGAATCTCTGGAGAAGCTGGAGGTGCTTCAGCTGCATGGAAACATGCTGCAAAATCTCCACAAGGCTCTGTTCCTCAAGCTTACCAACCTTCATGAACTCAATCTGTCTTCCAACCAGCTATCTACAGTAGACACCAGCAGGCTGAGCAAGCTGAAGAAGTTAGATTTGGGTTTGAACCAGATCACCGACCTATCCCTGGACACCTTTAAGGGAAACCTTCAGCTGCAGATTCTGTCCCTGCAGGGGAACATGATCAGCAAACTTGATCCTGGTATCTTCAGCCACCTGGACAATCTAGAGGAGGTGAATTTGAGAGATAACAAATTAGAGGTGCTAAGTTCTGGATTATTCCCTTCCAACCTGAAGAACCTCATGCTCAAAGGGAACTCCCTGCTCCAACTATCCTCTTCTGCATTTACCAATCTTCACAACCTCATTTATCTGGACTTGTCTCAAAACCTGCTATCTTCTCTCCCGGCAGAACTTTTCCAGAACCTTTCCTCATTGGAGCGTCTAGACTTGTCTGGGAATAGGCTTCAGGAATTATCCAGCACTGTGTTCAGAGGCCTTTTCCAAATCAGTGTCATTGATCTGCAGAAGAACAACCTGACCTCACTAGAAGCAGACGTTTTCACAGATCAGGGAAACATGTCACGTCTCATCTTAGCCGGGAACCAACTGGAGAACCTTCCGTTCGGAATTTTCGAGACGTTAGATTTCGAGTGCTTGTTGCAGCTGCGTAGTAATCCCTGGCGCTGCGATTGCAACCTGGTGTACTTTCATGAATGGTTATATTATTTAAGCAACACCGTGCAGGACCTGAGCCAGGTTTACTGCACTGAACCCCAGCCTCTCAGGGGGATGAGTCTGACCACCGTGAACAAGGAGCAGCTCGTCTGCATCAACAGAACTATCTCCGAGATAGAACCTACCATTAACCAGGCCACCAGCATTGACTCAAACAGACAGTGCAGTCTTCAGGAAGCCGATGGCGACATCGTTATTCGGTGCGAGCTCATGACCTGCACTGATTTAAAGCTCGATGTCTGTTTTCACCAGGAA
This sequence comes from Hemibagrus wyckioides, assembly GCF_019097595.1. Lineage (NCBI taxonomy): Eukaryota > Metazoa > Chordata > Actinopteri > Siluriformes > Bagridae > Hemibagrus > Hemibagrus wyckioides. The sequence goes on along the minus strand of NC_080716.1, from coordinate 28,157,189 downwards.
GATGGAAGCGTTTTAAATTACACCGTGACAGAACCCTGGCCAGGGTCTTCTCAGTGCTCTAACGGGACAGTAATCCTCACTGTTTAACCTTAGGCTTTTATTTTTGAACAGGCTTCTACAGGGACACCTAATACACATCAAAATAAAGCTGCAGTAATGTCATGTGGTCAGATTTTGAGGACACAAACACTTATTCCCAATTCATGAATTTCTTTGAGTTTTGTTTACCAGACCTCGCTAACCTCTCTTAATACTTCATGTTCTTCTGACTTCATGAATGTTTCTTATTCTCACCAGTCTTTCAGTCTTCTAAATCCTTATAAATAAATAAACCTTCCTGTTACAAAACACTGACTTCATCCAATCTTTCAAATCCCATTTAAATAATATTTTGCAAGGATAGAAATACTTCCTGTTATTCCCATTTCATGAATTTTTATTGTTTACTAGATCTCACCAACCCATATATATTTATTTATTTATTTATTTATTTATTTATTTATTTATTTATTTATCTATCACATTCCTGAGAACTTTTTCCCCTTTCTATTACAAAGCGCTGACACTGGAGACTCCTTCCATCTTCCATTAATAGTTCATTAAACTGTTTCATCTCCATGATATCAACCCTTTCTTCTTTCTTTCCATAATCGGTTTTCGATTTATTTATAGGTATAGGTTGTTGTTGCTATAGAAACGACACCACATTAGATCGGGCGCGTTAATTCTAAATGTTGATATAGAGAGATGTGTCTATGCACGTGACATTTGTGCCACTTACATATTTATTTTAATTGTCTCCAGTCGAAATGTTTATCAGGACAAATTGACCAGCAGTATTTTTGAATAAAGTGCAGATTAGTCATGAAAAATCTCCAGTCACATGACTCCCACCGAGCTGATAAGCGAGCTCGTGAAGTTCAAAGTTCAGCCTACATTTCAAACAGTGCTATCACCAAGCACGCGCCTAACATGACATGACCGTCGCATTTCATTAGGATCTTCAACTCCATAGTTCACTTTTAAAGGATTATTCTTATTAACAAAAAAAATATTTAAAAAACAACTATTTAGTCGTGGTGGAGGGCAACACAATCCAAATATCACACAAATGTGATAAAAATGAGGGCAGCATGGTGACTTAGAAGGTCCTGGGTTCGAATCCAGGGTTCGAACAGGCAGGGGCCTTTCTGTGTGAAGTTTGCATGTTCTCCCCGTACCTGCGTGGGTTTACTCCAGGTACTCCGGTCTCCTCCCACAATCCAAAAACATGTACATTAGGTTGATTGGTAATTCTATAGGAGTGAGTGTGTGTGTGTGTGTGTGTGGTTGTCTGTCTATATATGTGGCCCTGTGATGGACTGGTGACCTGTCCAGGGTGTACCCCTGCTTTTCACCCAGTGTGCACTGGGATAGGCTCCAGCAGACCCCTGTGGTCCTAATTAGGAATAAAGCAGGGTATAGAAGATGGATGGATGGATGAAACACGTGAGAGTTCATAATGCAGCTTTCTTTTCCTCAACCGTAGATTACTGAAATTTACATTTTTTATTATTATTATTATATCCTTTTTTGAGTCATAATATGAAATAGACTGTTAAATATTCTACTAATTCTAAGAAATTCTTCACATTTTAATAACTGAGGATGTTGATGGCTGTGATTTCCAGCGAGAGGAGTAGTGTTCCAGGTGGCCGACAGATGGCGCTCTTCACTGGAGAGAACAGCGTCTCTCATCATGTACACAGTCTCTCTCACTGCAGAATAAAGTAAACAGGATGAAAATGTGTGTACTGAAACCTTGTGATATTTACAAGTGTCTTGTGCAGGGTGTGTAGCAGATTGGATTTGGATGTTTGCATCTATCTATCTATCTATCTATCTATCTATCTATCTATCTATCTATCTATCTATCTATCTATCTATCTATCTATCTATCTATCACACATACACACACACACACACACATATAGAACAAGGGTATGTAGTGAAATGCTTTGCGACTCATAAAAGTAGAATACTTTGGAAAAAAATCTGAATAAAATAAAATAATCTGTACAGCACATATATAAGATGGATTGCCAGAACAGTCTGACTATTATGATTAAATGATAATTAACAATAAATAAAAAAGAATAAAAATCTGTCTGAGGTATAAAATCTGTCATGTTGTAGAGTTGGAGCAGTCATCAACACCATCTTTTATGTAAACGTCTACGTCTATATACAGTATATAAACTTTTACACAGCTGTTTTACACAGCTTTTTACAGAAATCCAGATGTACATCCAGATGTAGATCCACGGCGCTGACAAGCAGACTCCCTGAAATGACATGAGGAAGAAAACCTCCAGACTTTAATTGAGAGTGTTCTGTAGAATATAGAGGAAAGTGCTCACGGCTGTGTCTCAATCAGCTCTCTAGCTACCTAGGTGGTGAATCAGGATATCATAGTGCTGCTCCCTGGTTTCTGCAGTGCATTGTGGGATTATTTTAAGGATCAAACCTTCCAAAGGATTTTGACTGAGTAGTGAACTAGTGAGCGGATTGAGACGCAGCCTGGGATCACAGCAGCAGATCTTACATTAGAGAGACGTCTAGACTATCCAGAGGAGATTAAAATCACCGGAGTAAGGATTAGTCTCGAGTAAGTAAGCAAGTTACGTGTTGCTCAGTTGTACACTGAAGTCATTGATGTGGTTTGGTGTGTACAATCATGATCCTCATGAGGAACTGGCCTGCTTTAGAGAAATCGTTTTACTGGATACTTATTAAATATCAAGGTCCAGGTTTAAGAATACGAAAACACCCACAAGCTGTTCCAGTGGAGTTCATGATTAAAATTCTTTGAGCTTGGCAAGAACTTCCTGGTCAGAGTCAAACATTAAACCAGACACTCCTTCAGCTATTAAACACTGTCCAATACAGATCCCGCTTATGTAACTCTGCATTCCTTCATCAGTGTAACAGGACAGTGGGCAGTGCAGGCTCAAACGAACAACAACAACAACAACAACAACATCCTACGATGGGGAAAAGGAACTCTTTTAAATTGGAAATTCAACAGATGTTCACTTAGGGACCGTCAATAAATTACCAATCGAATGATACAAAACTCGAGTCATTTATTGACGGTCCCTAAGAGACACGCTGTAGTTGAATGTATCTGTTGAACCTAAAACTTACTTCACCTCGGGCACATTATAGAAGAATTTAATCGTTAAGATGAACCTGATCAGAGCAACATGCAGAGCGCAAGAGACTCAATAATTTTAACAGATAGGACAGTAGACTTGAACCTTGATGGTTTTTCAAACTCACTGATTTTAACTGATCTCCTGGAGGCTCTGCCCACTCAAGCCCCTTTTTACATAGGTAACACCTCGTCCTGCCATGTACTGAGTCCATTTAGGAAAGAAAAATAATATACAAGTGACAAGTATTTTATTACGATTATGTTAATTTGACAGTGAAGATGTCGTCCATGTCATGCCACATCTTGCTGTCTGTAAAAAATCTGGATGAGTAACATAAAAAAACAACAACACACAAAAAAACCCTTTTCTTTTCTTTTTCTTTTCTTTTTACATGAAAGTTCAGTCTAAATCCATCTCTTGGCATGCTTCCCCTAAAATTACACTCCTTCACGTGCCTTTTAATAAGCAGTGCATTCACTAAAAGCACAATGCCATAATTAAGAAGAGATTTCACACAGCAAATACAACTGTTCTCCTTCTTTCTTTCTTTCTTTCTTTCTTTCTTTCTTTCTTTCTTTCTTTCTTTCTTTCTTTCTTTCTTTCTTTCTTTCTTTCCATTAAACTGATTAAATTCAAATCCTTTAAACATCTTCAGTGTCGTTTCTGGTGCAAAGGCATGTGCCTTCCTGTTCAACCTAAACCCCCTTCCCCCCAAACCCATGGCCTCAACCCCAGCAACCACTGAGTGGAGGGAGGGAGAGACGGAAGAGAGAGAGAGAGAGAGAGAGAGATGGGGAGGGAGGGAAAGAGACAGAGAGTGAGGGAGAGCGAGGGAGAGCGAGGGAGAGCGAGGGAGAGGGAGGGAGGGCGGGATCAGAAGGGGAGGACTCATGCTACGGCTTGTGGTGGCGTCTCTCTCTCTCTCTCTCTCTCTCTCTCTCTCAGAGTTTGGAGTTGAGTCAGAGTAGAGATCCGGTTCTAAAAGCCAACCTGAGCATACAAGAAACTATCCTGCATTTTGCTTTCAAAAAAAGCCCTCATTTATCCTGGACCTAAGTTTCAGCTGTGGTGTCTATCTATCTCCAGCTGAACAACCATGGCGAAGACGTCTCTCCCTGGAGCTGTGAGGAGATACGTTTGATCTTTTGCAGCTAGGACAAATACTAAAGAGGAGAAGGAAAAGAAAACGAATAATAATAATAATCGTACGAAGGACACCAAGAACTTCTTCTCCAGCACGGATTTTTGAACTGGAAGGTAAGTTCAGCTCCATTGCATGCTCCTCACTTCAAACCCATCTTCCTCTTCTCTTTTTCGACTTGTCCGTCTCGACGTCCGTGTCACGGATGAATGAATCTTTACAGCGAGTTTGGATTATTATTATGCACTGTGTCTGAAAGTCCAGAAAGAGAGGGTCCTTTCCAAGAGTTTGAGTTCACTGAGCTTTGAGAGCGAAAGAGTGTGACGGCTTCTCATTCATCTACGCTCCTCAGTTTTTTAGCCTTTTCTACCTTCTGAGGTTGTAATTGGAAGCATATGTTGATGCACAGACAGCGAGGAAGTCCTACATGTTGTTTGGCTCGCCTTTGTGCAACAGGGAACGAGGCAGGGGGACAGTGAAAGTGCCGTGTTTTTCCTCTAATCATTGACACAGCTGCTGTGAAGATTAGGAACGATGATTAGGAATGCGTGAGGAATATTTATCGTCCCTGAAGCCACCTTAAACCTGCGAGCTGGAGAGAGTCATCCGATCGACTCAACTGGATGTTCAGCAGGCAAATCTTATGAAAATTGACAAAGGTTATGCTCTGAGGCAAAAGGTTAACATTTTTACATTTTTTTTCTCAGGATGAAATTGTACATCGCTTTCCCTCTGTATGAGCTCCTCACGAGCTCGTCACTCATTTCCCTCCGTATTAAGCCAGCTTTCATCCATCTCAAATAGTAGAGATTAAAGTCCTGCTCTGGTGTTTGTTTCAAATCCAACAATTAGACAAAAGCACATGATTCATCGTAAACGATACATACAGACGGACATCCTTCTCACCTTAAGCTCACGTCAGTTCTTCTCTTATCAAGGACGTGAAGCAGATATAGTCCTTCATCACAGGTCTACTGTTAGCAGGTCTTCATCATCAGATGGAACACACAGTCGTAGGTGTAAAAGAGTTCCAAGAAGATTTGGTCTCTTGAATCGTAAAAGGCACACACAGTGTAAAAGTTGCACTTGATTAACTCTCAATGCAAGCCTGGTGGGAAACCATAGGATCACTGTGAGTCAGTGGAAAAAAACCCACTCACTATTTAAACACACTGTATATCATCTGTGAAAACAAGCTGTGTAACTGCGGTAAGCCCAGATAAACTTTTACACCAGTAAATTATTATTATTATTATTTTTATTTCCAATGTCTAAACTTCAACTTCTAAACTATTAAGTCGCAACAAATTGGGTGTTTCTACTACTTGTTGCCATGGTAACAATGTTTATCGACGATCAAGCGTTCCACTTGATGATGAATCAATGGATCATGGATCATGTGCAAAGCGTACTGTCTTCACTCCCCCTCCGGATTTGCATAAAGTTCAACTTTGTGTTGTCGCTGGTTTGGACATCTAGTGTGACATTATATTTATTCATTTATATTTATTATAATATATTTATCATATTTCAGGTTATTTATGTATATTTATTTATAAATACATAATCTGTTTATAATTAATTTATATTTATTATTTGAATGATCCCAATTCAGTATTACAATTCTATAACTGTTAGGGCGGAGCTTGGGGGTGTCATCATCGCAGCCCAAATTTGCTATTTTTTTATTTTTATTTTTTTTTTGCTTTGACATGAACGTATGCTATCACTCAAAAATATATTTGAGTTATGAATTATTGCTTTATTTTTTTTAAAATAAATATAGCGAATGAACCAATCCACATTGATGATCGACTCTCTGATATGAACTGACATCACCTACTGGAAGCCCCGCCCCTTTTCTTGAGTTCATTATCGATCAATATTGTTAGACTTTTAACATTATAGAAATATTTAGTTGACATCAGTTAATAGATTTTTTTAAGAATGGTTAGAAAGAAAGAAAGAAAGAAAGAAAGAAAGAAAGAAAGAAAGAAAGAAAGAAAGAAAGAAAGAAAGAAAGAAAGAAAGACAGCAGGTAATCTATTTTTTCCAGGGTTATTGGTTAACAAAAAAACCTGTAAATATGTGCACTGAGCTTTCTACCTTAGACAAACACTTTACAAGCACCTTACATCATCGATATTGTTTTGCTGTTAAAGTAAAAAAAGTCAGAAAGCACTACTTGTCAGAATAGCAAGCTGGCCATTAGACTGCTGTTACATTCAAATCACACAAAACGTTCCTTTGTCCCTTTGCTTCATTTGTATTTTGATTTTTTTTTGGATGATCTTTGCTTCGCTGGTACACTTCGACCTCCTCCTCCTAAAGCTGCAGAAATCAATGCTTGAGAAAATAATCCACCTTTTACACTGTATATGATGATGAGGTTAAATAATTTATTCTGTCATTGACTAGAGGGTGTAACTTTCAATTACCAACTAGGAAAAGACCCAAAAAACACCCCTCAACTTGAAATCCCTACCCAGAAGTAGTCTTCTCAACTCCAGCACGAGTTTCTCAGAGTCCAGCAAGTGGCATCAAATCTGCTCACAGCCTTTAGCAGCATAGCATTAGCAATAAACACAGCAACATACCTTCAAATAAGTTATATAGTATTAGCTTCAGATGAATCACCATACATACAGGTATATTTGCATGTTGAATCTTTAAAACTGACTCTATAGTTCACTGTTATCTGTATACGAGATACGAGATGGCTAGCTTGATGCAAAAAACAAACAAACAAATATAACAAACAAACATACCTTGAAAACAATTTCATTCCGAGCTCTATTAATCGTAATGCATGGCAAATCTAGGGGGCGTGTGATTCTTTGTAATAACTTGACATATCTGTGACTGATATGCTGCATGACTCTACAGTCTGGGCTAGGAAGAAATCAGCCTCTTTTCTCGCCTCTTCATATAATTCTGCTGTGTAGTTTTATTATGACCATTGGAGGCACTGTTATTCCTGCTTCTAGAAAAGTTCAAAATAATCCACTTTAACAGCAAATACAGTAATGCCAAAAACTGAGCCTAGTATTTCTGTGTGAAAGTGAGGGAAGACAAAACCCTGCTAACATTAGCTGCTGGCCTTGGTGCTATTCCTGCTTTTTGTTCATAAAGCGTACATCTGTTAGCATATTTAAGCCCAGGTTGAAAGATCCAACAGGACAAAACTGTGGCTGAGAGCGATATTGAAGCAGCCTACCACTTGCTCATCCTTTGTATCGCGTCCTTTCTACACAGAGCGGATGTACGGCTAACATGTGTGAACCGTTACAGGCACCATCGGGGACTATTGGACCACAAAGTGGCAGTCCTGAGCTTGGAGTTTCTAAAATGTAGAAAGCAGACTGTCAGATACATAAAAACAACACTAGAGAGAATAAAACATAAACCCTGAAAGCTATAGATGTACTTTAAGAGGAAAGAAAAGAGTGGGGAAAAAAGGAAAATATGGTAGAAAACGTCATCGTTTTAAACCGCATTCTTTTGGCTCTGGGGTTTCAGAGGCTGTAATTTCGAGCTGGTTTAGAAGCTGTTACACAGCCCACAGGATCCTCTGTCCAGTTAGCCTCCTCTCTATATTGTTTCCGGCAATTTTTTTCCTCTCTTTTCTGTAAAATGTCCAGTGTAGGAGGCGAGACAAATACAGGTTAAAGTTCCAGAAGCGCTAAACAAACATGGCTAAAATAGCTTCTCACCCCTCCCTGGACTCTTTCTACCAGATTCCACGGTTTTGTTGAGAGTTGAGATTCAGTGTTTGGAAGCAACAAGCAGCGTAATGTTTGAAGGTTTGAACAGAACTTCATCGGATCTAGGAATCAAGACTTGGTCTTGGTTTGTCCATCTGTGGGAATAAAAAATAAATGAACTACATTGTATCTTTCCTTGTTGCAGGGGAACAAACAAGGATACATCTTTTTCCATGAACTTTAAAGCTTTGCTAACTCTTGCTAAAGCTAACTAAATCGAAACTACATGTACCTTCCCAAGGTAAAGGTTCAAATGATGTAGTCTTGATGGTACCACCCCAGTAACTAGCAAAGGTAATTCTGGGGAGACATTGAGGGCAGTGCTGCCCTTGCTAACAAGCTTGCCTCTACATTCCCCCCTTCTCCCACCATTTACTTCAGGGTAAAAAATAATTATCACATACAGTATATGATTACATACCCTTACCATGTTACCTTGTTACCATGTGCAAGAATCTTTTATTTGTGTGACAACTTTGGGTCAAACTTAACATACTGCTGAGGGTTGTGTAATTGTGTTTTGTTTGGGGTTTGATTTCTGCCTTTACCCTGTGCATGGAGTTTGCATGTTCTCACCATGATTTAGGGGGGGCAGAGGGGTTCCTGAAGGTACTCCAGTTTTCTCCCGCAGTCCAAAGACATGTCTTGTAAGCTAATTGGCATCTCTAAATTGTTTGTAATGTGCCAGTATGTGTGTGATTGTGCCCTGTGATGGGTTGGCACCCTGTCCAGGATGTCCCCTGCCTTGAGTCCTATGGGTAGGCTTGGGGTCCCTAGGGACCCTGGGTAGGATACTTGCTACAGAAAATTAGTGAATAATGGATGGAGAATGTTAGCTAGGTAGTAGTTCTTTAAAAAGGACAATGTCTGGAAGGTCAGACATGTAACTAAAAACACCACATGAATAAAATGGTGAATGGCTTTGAACTTATCTGCAATAGCCACATTGCAGCGAGTACAATGGTTTAATATTTGGAGAAGAAAAAAGTTCTGATGTCACTGACCACTCTAAATAAATGACCAGTCCCAGCCGCTATTCATTTCAGAATCCTTACTCTTTTTTATTTTCCAAGAGGAACCTGTTCATAAAGCCAAGAGCCCTCCAGTAAACACTTTTTATTTTCTTAGCTTGATTGACATGCTTTTAGTGATCACAAAGTCTCTTCAAGACGTTCTCTGGACGCTTTCCCAGTTTCTGACCCATGGTCACTACACAAGGCTTTTCCTCCACCTCTCCGAGCCAGGTCACATTCCTGACTAATGGCCTCCTCTCTCCCCTCACTGAGCCCGACTTCCTGCTGCATTTTACGGTGTTCCTGCTGTCGCCTGGGGTTCAACATGGCCCTGAGCATCATTAATCACGCTCTGTTGTTTGACTCAATGCTGACACCGAGTGATCCCCAACGGTTGGAGGTCCTCCATGCTTCCAGAGAAGATAACCCCATCCAGTAGCCACAGTCTCTGGGGTTTTTTCCCCTGATACCTTTTATCTCTCTTATGAGTGAGTTGGAAAGGGGGACCTATTACATTAATTACAGCATGTCTGCAAGCTTCCCAGCATGCCTGGCTCCAACATAGGTCCATGCAAACTAGGTGTCAGGTTTTATGTTTCAAAACTCCTGGCTTTTTATAAATCTGTGGATATTTTTCTTTCTTGTAATCAAAGGCAGCTGCCTGAGTCTCAAAAGACATAAATATCATATTTAATGTGACCACATAACCAAGACCCCCGACAGAATCTTGGCTCATTGTATTTCTGATCACAGGCCAATTGAAATCTCCAAAAGTGGCAGCGTAAATCATGAGTTTATGAAACTCAGGGTTCATGAATAGGAACCGGGGCAGAATGAGAAAGAAAGAAAGAAAGAAAAAAAGAGAGAAAGAAAGAAAGAAAGAGAGAAAGTAAACCACAGGAAATGCTAAATACTACTTAATAATAATAATTATCCCAATGAGACACAGTCTGCTTTCGAAAGTGGCTTGGTCTGTTATTTAGCGAGGCCTAAGCACTTTATCTCTGGATGATGTCATCGTCAGTGGCTTATCACTATGGTTAACGGCGTTGACGGCAGCGACAGGGTCGGGAGGTCAATCTACCACATCATCACGCTGATGTTCATAACCTAGAACATATTTCCAGCAGCAAGTATCAGTTGCCTCAGATTGCTTTGCAGTCTACAATGTTACACCACAGCGCTGTTGAATTCTTCACTCTGATTGGTCAGAAGGTGTTGAGTAATTCTCCATAACTGCAACAAAAGCCTGACCGCAGCAGATTCCTTTCTTATCTACTCTCTACCTCAGCACTTAGATTCCACGTATTAACCGGTTGGTAATGATTCGTTCTTAGCTTAGCTTTCAGGATTAGTGGATAGCTGGTATGGCAAATTTAACACCAGGTTCTGCTTGGAACCAGGATCTGAGGAACATACCTCGCGAGAAATCTAATACAGCACACGACTAAGCAGGCAGAGGATTAAAGTTCTAGCTCAAGGGGCCGTCAGTAGTAGTTAGCACAGAGACGCTCAATCCCTCAACCTGATTTCCTTTTGCCATCCTGGACTCCATCCATCCTGCTGCCAACAAGGTCCATCTCGTGCTTGATAACAAACATCTTCGGTTTTAGCTTCCATGGGAACGGCACCCAAACAACACACCAAGCCCGACCACCTATGTTGCATGAATCTGCTTTTTTGACCACACTCACGTCTGAGCAGCGTTCCCGAGGGCTTAGTCGAGCAGCTGTGCGTGGGTGATAACGGATCATATATCTGCCACACATTTCCTGGGTTCCAGAAAGATATGAAACTTTTAACTCTAACTGTTGACTTGCTGAATCGAGGGATTTGCAGAGAGTAGCAGTAATTTAGCCAGGATTTAGCGATAATTACCCGCCGATTCAGACGCCATTCACGTGAAATTCACGCTTTAATCTGTCTTTTATAGACTTCACGTTCGTCTAGGTTCATGGTGAAAATTTGTACCGCTTAGAAATCTTTTGTTGTTGAGGGAAATTTGAATCTGGTGACCTCACTGAAGCAGAATGGAAGTGGATCAGGACAGGCTTTTACAAGCTTTATAGGAAATGATAATTTATCGTAAGACGATTTGTAGCTTTGATCAGTCCAGGCAGGATTAAAGCACACAGAGTTATAGGAAAGGACTCAGCGATGATTGACAGGTGAATATCCCGGCTTCTTTAGAATAATCCGGCTTTTCAGAGTTTACACACTCTTATAAACGCTGTGTGAGTTTCTACAGTAACACTACATGAATTAATAATTTACAAATAATTTTTCATTCAGAATCCGACTTCCTCTTGATCCTCCTGCATCTCTACAGTCTGCTCCAGATCTCAGCCTGATGCTCTCTGTGTTGTGCTTTTTTTTTTTTAGTTTTGTTGTTCATATCTTTTTGGTTTCATTTTTTTTTATCTGATTTGTTCATTTTTTTGTGTTTTTTTTATTGCTTTTTCATTTTTTTATTTTTTTATTTTTCATATTTTTTATTTGTCTTTTTTTGTTTTTGTTGATTTCTTTATGATTTTTTGTTTTGTTGATGTTGCATTTTCTGATTTGTTGTCTGGATTGTTGACTTTTTTTTTAAGCTTTTATTCCATCCCGTTTTTCTTTTCTTTTCTTTCTCAGGTTTGTTTTATTTTTGGCTTTGTTTTCCGATATGCTCTTTTCCTGATGGATTTTTATTTATTTATTTATTTATTTATTTATTTATTTATTTATTTATTTATTTATTTATTTATTTATTTTAATTTTATTTTTTTTATTATTATTATTTTTTGGGGGGGTTGTTTTCTATTTTCTGTGCTGTTTTTAGTTGTGTTGCATTTTTTGTTTTTGTTTTTGCACGTCAAAAAATTGATCCATTTTGAGTTACATTTAAAGTAGGGACCTGTTGCAGACCTTTTTTTACCTCAGACTGTTCAAAATCGCTGAAGCCGAGGCAGAAAATGCAAAAAAAGTTCATATTAACAGTTACAACAATTTTTGGTGTGGTCATCCACTATACTAACCCCTGTATCAGGTCTTACTATTGAAATGATCATCAGTGTAATAGGACGAGTTTATTGATCTAAACCTCTGACCAGTCAGAATGGCTTTGGCTTCAAAGTGGACAAACATCCTCACAAATCACTTTCCGTCTCCAGAATCAGCATGTCCGGCTGTGTTTATGACCAGCGCTCAGCACTACACCACAATAAATAAAAGAGTGCAGCTCTTTAGCTCCATATTAGCAGACGGTTAGCAAATCAGCGGCTTGTCTGCTTTCTCTGAGGGCTTTTCACTTCTGTGCCCAGATTCCTGTGTGATGATCCAGGTGAGTATGATTCCTGATTAGAAATCAACTCTCTCTCTCTCTCTCTCTCTCTCTCTCTCTCTCTGTCCATTCTCTCTTTATCCATTCTCTCTCTTTCTCTCTCTCTCTCTTTCCATTCTCTCTTTATCCATTCTCTCTCTCTTTCTCTCTCTCTCTCTATCCATTCTTTCTTTATCCATTCTCTCTCTCTTTCTCTCTCTCTCTCTCTCTCTATCCATTCTTTCTTTATCCATTCTCTCTCTCTCTCTCTCTCTCTCTCTCTCTCTCTCCATTCTCTACACACTACACACTCAGGGCATATTAGAATAATGGAAGGATCTTAGCGTCTGAAATGAAACACTCAGATGGAATCAAATGCATGCTAGCTTCAGTGTTTAGAAGAAACGGTGGATTTTTAAAACGGTCTAAAAATAAATCCCACAGCTCGAGCTAATTTAAAAGATGTTTGCAAGACATTGTGTCCACCAGAGTGTCGTCGACCATCTTCAACTGTTTTTCTCATCCAGCATCAGTTTCTGGTAGCCCCGTCCCTCTTCTGCTACGTAAACAAATCTGTGTGCTGAGTGTCCAACACTTTTTTTTAGTTGAATGAATTTGTTTTTGCATTTTCTGATTTGTTTTGGAACTTTTTGGAGCTTTAGTTTTTTTTTTTGTTTTTTATTTTTATTTTTCTTGTTTGATTTGTTTTGTTTTTATTGTGTTTTGTTTTTCTGGTTTTGATTTTGTGTCTTCTGATTTGTTTGGATTTTTAAGGCAACAAACACAATTGTTTTCTAACTTGTTATGTTTTTATTTTGCTTTTGATTTTTTTTGTTTTTTATTTGCATTTTCTGTTTTGTTTTGTTTTGATTTTATTGTGTTTTCTGTTTTGTTTTCTGGTTTTGTTTTTGTGTCTTCTGTTTTGTTTGGATTTATTGTTTTTTTTTCTTATTTGTCTTTTCTTATCTATTTAGTTTTTTCTTTTTTATTGTGTTTTCTGATTTGTTTGTTATTTGTTTTTTCTGATTTGTTTAATTTTTTATTTGTGTTTTCTGATTTGTTTACTTTTTCATTGTGTTTTCTGATTTATTTAATTTTTGTTAGTTTTTTTCTGATTTGTTTAATTTTTTATTTGTGTTTTCTGATTTGTTTACTTTTTCATTGTGTTTTCTGATTTATTTAATTTTTGTTAGTTTTTTTCTGATTTGTTTAATTTTTTATTTGTTTTCTGATTTATGCAATTTTTTTATTTGTGTTTTCTGATTTCTTGACTTTTTGTTGTTTTTTCAGATTTGTTGTTGTCTTTTCTGATTTGTTGTGTTTTTTTTGTTTGTTTATGTTGTTGTGTTTTCTTGTTCTCTGTTTTATTTTTCCACTCACGCTTTACTGTATCAGACAGACAGCTACGTCTGCACTCGTATGATGTATGATGTACGAGGGTGTGCTTAAAGGGTGTCTCAGACGTCCTGAAGAGGCTTAATTGGTTTTTAAATCTGTGTAAATCTGCCTTTAGTGCTCTTCCACTACATTCCAGATATAATCCTAATACGCGATGCGTGAAACGGCCGGGTGTATCTCCAGCTGCTGGACTTGTGATATCCTGAAGACGTGCCTCCACTTATCCAGGTGTGGAAATAGCTTGAAGATTACAGTCATGTCAGCTTGATTTAATAGGACAAGGCATTTTAATTAGCAGCTGAATCCGAATGAGGTGGAATCCATCATTTTAAGCGGCTCAGCGGCTTGTGGCTACGTGGCGCGTCCGGCGTTCCTCTTCAGGTGTCGGGGTATGTTCTGTAGAGACGCCTGTTATAACAAGTCCAGCTGTCGAACGCTGTGATCCGTCTCCACCTCCAGACTTTTGGACTGGTCTTTGTGGGCTTGTAGCAGCATGCTAGCTGCCTTTGTTTTAATGGAACCTGTGATAGTAATAGCAGGCTACAGTGTGGAGCACGCTAACAGCAGTGCTAGTAATATAAGCATTAATAAAGGGGTCATGTGACCTGAACAGTAGGATTAAAGGCAGGGGTCAGATTTTAAAGTGGGATCGTTTCTGAACTTTTAAATAAATCTAAAGCAACATGTTTTTGTGCAGCCAGAGATGTAGAACTGGGCAGTACCAAACACACACACACACACACATAAACAAGATATAAGAAAAACCAACACACACACACACATCCACACACACAACACAACCAACCAAAGATGCACACACATACACACAAAACTGTACTGCATCTACCAGACTTACAGAGTCTGAATTTAGTATCAGCTGTCTGAATGTGAATTTATTGCTTCCTGTGTGTGTGTGTGTGTGTGTGTGTGTGTGTAATGACAGCACAGCAGAGGTTATCTATAGAAAACAATCCCTAAACCCTTCAGAACTCGAACTCAGGTCAGAAGGTCAAATTGAACATGGAGGTGTTTCCTACTCCGTGTGTGTGTGTGAGAGAGAGAGAGAGAGAGAGAGAGAGAGAGAGAGCGTTGTGTTATGTCACCAGTTATGACCAAAAATTCCAAGAAAAAAAGTGAACTTCATGTGAGGTGAGGTGTCTGTAGCGGGTATTTTACCAAAAAGGAAAACATCTCCATGACAGAAAAGACTTTTTTGTAATGCAATAAAAATATATAATTAATAAATATAAATATAATAAATATAAATAAATAAAGTCTGATATTATAATCTAATCTTTGGAAAATTGATAACAATGCATTAATTAATTAATTACACACACACACACACAGATATCCATACACAACACACACACACACATATACTTACAAAACACACACACATATCATACACAACCATACACAACACACACACACACACACCTTGTTGTTGTGTTGTTGTGTATTGCTGCTGACGGTGTGTTAAGTGATGTTAAGTAATTCAGAGCTAATTACAGTAGAATAAATCTCCACACAGCTGCACAGGTCTCTTAGTGTCATGGGAAAATGCCTCAGTGGATTGCATTGCAATATCACACACACACACACACACACACACACATCAAGGCGCCATTACTTTTGCAAATTGCCCGTTTTACCCGATTGCAAGTATTAGCCTCCTAATTCCCCTCATTCCACACACAACTACACCATTAATATCTAATTAAACAACTCTCCTAAGAGCTTCAGCCCCTCCCCTGCCCTGTTACCATGGCAATGACCTCCTTCACACAGTCGCTCCTTTCATTCTGATTACATGGAGTGTTTAAAGACCCCCCCCCAACACACACACACACACACATTTCCATACACATATTCATACACAACACACACACACACACACACACACATTTCCATACACATATTCATACACAACACACACACACACACACACATTTCCATACACAACACACACACACACACATCCATCCATATAAATCACATACTCACACAAACACATACACACACATTTCCATACACAACACAGTGTGTGTGTGTGCGTGTGCGTGTGCGCATGTCTGTTGGGTGTTTGTGTGGATATAGGTGTGTATGGATAATGTGTGTGCGTGTGTGTGTGTGTATGTGTGTATAGGTGTGTATGGATAATATGTGTGTGTGTGTGTGTGTGTGTGTATAGGTGTGTATGGATAATATGTGTGTGTGTGTGTGTGTGTATAGGTGTGTATGGATAATATGTGTGTGTGTATGTGTGTGTGTGTGTGAGAGCTCTAGCGTGACTCTTCTGCTTTTACTGCATCATAAAACACCTCAGAAAAGAGATTTATTTCACTGCTGTGGTTTCTGCCTCTTGAACTATTCCTCTGCCTTCACGCAGACTGTTGTTTGGTATCCGTCAGAAACTCTCCTCTTGACAGTGTCACGTGTTAAACGCGTGTAGAAAACATCTTACGTGAAATAGATTTGAGCTGAGTGTAGAAGAGTTCCCAGGGCGGGGCTTCCGTTATTCCTGTTCAAAGCTCCAGTATAAGAACAGTTTACAATCAGACACTGGATTATAGCATGAACCAGACACGCCTAAAACACCCAGCTACATACAGCACTGTGTACATCTTCACCTCATGACTGCAATAACACACACTTTATACTACATACAGTATTAATCACACACTTTATACTACATACAGTATTAATCACACACTTTATACTACATACAGTATTAATCACACACTTTATACTACATACAGTATTAATCACACACTTTATACTACATACAGTATTAATCACACACTTTATACTACATACAGTATTAATCACACACTTTATTACATTTTTTATTACATCACAACAAACAAAACTTCCTCAGTCCTTATTTTCTACCCCAAATTTTTATCTATTTAACCATGTCTGACTGTCTGATCTGTCTGCCTCTCTATCTGTTTCTTCATCTGTCTGATCTGTCTGCCTCTCTATCTGTTTCTTCATCTGTCTGATCTGTCTGCCTCTCTATCTGTTTCTTCATCTGTCTGATCTGTCTGCCTCTCTATCTTTTTCTTCATCTGTCTGATCTGTCTGCCTCTCTATCTGTTTCTTCATCTGTCTGATCTGTCTGCCTCTCTATCTGTTTCTTCATCTGTCTGATCTGTCTGCCTCTCTATCTTTTTCTTCATCTGTCTGATCTGTCTGCCTCTCTATCTGTTTCTTCATCTGTCTGATCTGTCTGCCTCTCTATCTTTTTCTTCATCTGTCTGATCTGTCTGCCTCTCTATCTGTTTCTTCATCTGTCTGATCTGTCTGCCTCTCTATCTTTTTCTTCATCTGTCTGATCTGTCTGCCTCTCTATCTGTTTCTTCATCTGTCTGATCTGTCTGCCTCTCTATCTTTTTCTTCATCTGTCTGATCTGTCTGCCTCTCTATCTGTTTCTTCATCTGTCTGATCTGTCTGCCTCTCTATCTTTTT
>NC_080716.1:28122400-28137400 GCF_019097595.1 Hemibagrus wyckioides | reverse complement strand
TCTTTATCTATCTATCTATCTATCTATCTATCTATCTATCTATCTATCTATCTATCTATCTATCTATCTATCTATCTATCTATCTATCTATCTAGTTTCTGTATCTCAGCGTAGTTAATGAATAAAGAGTAAAAAGTGAAGCTTCAGCAGGGGAATTCTGAGACAAACCAAACAGGCAAAGTAAATATCTCTCAGCATTCGAACTAAAAATACTTCAGACTTTAAACTCGCTGGAGAACTGCAGGCCAGGTTTATATCTGTAACTCATTACAAATGAAGCTGCTTTGAGATTCTGAACCTATCGGTTATCCTGAATCTCGCTCCTCACTCGACTCGGCCTCGTTTTTCTGCCTCGCTGCTCGAATGAATAGAGCAGGACAACACCCAGGATCAGGACCTGCAGCTTCACGGCTGTTTCAGAGCACCAGCTCTTCTCTCTGTTGATATAGCTGTGTTGGGATAAGCAGGGATGGATAAGCCATGCGGCAGGAAGCGTTCCCTAGCTCTAGAAACACAGGAAGTGCTCGGGATTTAGCTCGTTCCTGGACACCACATGTAGCAAATTGACCAGGATTCATTCATTCATGATGTATAAACTCGAACACGTAGCAAGTTTTCTGTGAAGTTTCTCAGTTCTGTAGCGTCTTGTTCTGAGTGAGGTTAATGATCATATAGTAACTCCATCAGCTAGACTAGTTTATAATACAAACTCTACTCTAGCTAGCTAGGACACATTAAATCATTAAAAAAAAAACAATAAACGCAGCAGTTATGTTAAGAATTAACATTCAGGAACTGATATTCAGCCAATATTTCAGCTAGCAAGAAACAAAATAGCGAACCAGCGCTCATTTACGGTGTAATTAAACACAGAATTTCAGCCACAACATTTCAGCTGAGTCACTTAAACATTTCACAGACATTCCAACTGAAATTAGCTTTGCTAATGTTTATCTGAGGTATATATGTTATGTTATAACACCATTGTAAAAATGTTTATAAACATTAAATCAAACATTTGTTAAAATTCCTACCAACGAAAACATTGTAGGAACATTGGGGAAACGTTTCTAAATGTTACGTAAACATATTTATGCTACAAAAAGTTGATAAATATTCCATCCACGAATTTATAACTAAGTAAAAATGTGGTAACATTGTCGTAATAATAAAAAAAAAAATCGTAAATGTTACGTATAAACATTTTGTTAAGGTTCCTACCGATAATAAACATTATGGAAAGGTTTCTAAACGTAATGGAAACATTTTTTATTTATGTAAACTGTTCCGTAAAGCTGTAATAAGTACAGTATTTACTTCCCTCAGGTAAACATATCAGGGGGAAAAAGGCTATCATTTTTCTGCGCAGTAAAACCTTTACGAGCGAATATGTACAGTAATTTCAGCTTTGTGTTCTCTTTGTGCTTATTGTGAAAGTTACGCTTTTATGCTTTGTCTTGTATGTTTGTGCGGTGAGGTTCAGTTTTTTGTTTTTTTTTACAGTGGTGTGATGAGCAATATTTTACGACGAGGCCGAACAATTGCAGGCAGTAAACCCGAAGCGTCCTGATTGCATGTTTTAAACTTCCAGTGTAAACCTGAGGCGGCGGCCATGTTGATTTTGTTTTTTTTTCTTCGCAGAGATGGAAGAAGGCTACGAACTTGACCTGACCTATGTGACGGAGCGCATCATCGCAGTGTCCTTCCCGCAGGCCTGCACTGAGGAGACTTACCTGCACAACCTGAAGGACGTCACACGCATGCTCAAGTCCAAACATGCCGATAACTATTTGGTAAGACACGCCTGGGTGTTTACACACTCCAGCTCGGGAGAAATGGAAGAAGCAGCAGCTCAGGATTATAGGCCCTGGAGGAATAGGTTTCAGCTTGTCTCCTGAACGTCATGCAGGGAACGTCTGCCCAGAGAGCTCTTTTTTTCAAAGTCTGGCTTTAGAGACAACAGCAATTAATGCGTTCATTGCAACTGCAGGGGTTTGACGACATCCTTTTGAGCAAAACGGAATCATGAGTTTAAGCCTTGAGAATAGAGGACTTGGTTAAAAAGTCATCGGAAACTCCGAGGAGGTTCGATTGTAACATTTCACAAAGAGGTTTTGTTTTAAAACATCTGCTGTAATAATAGTTTACACCAAAACGCTGTCAGAACCTTCCCACAACCTTCCCACAACCTTTAACATTCTTACTATTAGTCGTCTTGAAGAAATGTTTATAATATATATATGTATATATATATATATATATATATATATATATATATATATATATATATATATATATATTTCACTGACTGGAAACGTTGCAGCAACATTTACACAACGTAAAAACATTGTAAATATGTTGAAAAAAGTTTATAAATATTACACACAAACATTTGTTTACGTTCAAGTGTTGTAGAAACGTTATAAAAACATTTAGAGAAACGTTGCATAAACATATTTGTAGTTCTTTGTTTATACTACATCAGACAACAAATATTGCATCTAAGTTTTTAGTTGTTAGGTTACGCAAAAAAATGTTGCAGAATATTTATAATTGTTGTTTTTCAAAACATTTCTTAAAGGTTTGCAGAATGTAAACATATTTCTAAATGTGATCCAAAAACATTTCCTAACATTAAAAAAAGCTTGATTTTGCTGCTTATTTCAAAATTTGCATTAAGATAAAAATAATAATAATAATTAATTAAATAAATAAATAAATAAATAAATAAATAAATAACAATAGTTTGTAATTACATCAAAAAAATGATAGTAAAATAAATAAAAATATTGCTGCCATCATTTAACCAAATATCGATATTGTTCATAAATCTTATATATATCTTATATCTTATATATATATATATATTTGTAAATATAGCACAACATTAATTAAAAAAATGCATTTATTTGAAATATGCTTTTATTTATTCATAAACTGATACATATATAAATTTTGATTTTTAATTTCAATATTTTAAAGATGTTTCTTTGTGACAAAATCCAAATTGTTATAAAAAAAAAACTAATTCTTTCTTTCTTTCTTTCTTTCTTTCTTTCTTTCTTTCTTTCTTTCTTTCTTTCTTTCTTTCTTTCTTTCTTTCTTTCTTTTTCTTTCTTCCTTCCTTCCTTTCTTTCTTTTGTTACCTTACACTTTCTTTCTTTCTTTCTTTCTTTCTTTCTTTCTTTCTTTCTTTCTCTCTTTCTTTCTTTCTTTCTTTCTTTCTTCACTGGGAGGAGATTACAAGAAGAATTGTGATTTCAGCAATTTAAGTAGATTTATGTAAAACAAACAGCAGAAAAATCTCAATGCAAAATTTGAAATTCAAACATTTTTGGCTGCAACAATTACACAAAAAATTGTTACTGATGCTGATCTGTACTGTATTAGAGAGAATAATGACTGTTTACTCAGACCTGAGATCTCCAGTGTTGTCTGCTGTCATGTGATGAGCGAATCTCTCTATCTGTCTCGACTTGTTTTTACTCATTTGGGATGATAGTAAGAGACAATCTGTGAGAAGTCTCTTTAGATGAGCTTAAAGACAAAATAACTGGAAGGATTCACAAGCCTACATTAAGGCAGTATGTTACTACATTACTGTACTGTACTGTGAGCCTAGTGGGGACTCGTGGTACTGCGCTTTCAGCTCATAGCCAAGGTTTTTTTTCTCTCTCCAAGGTTTGCTCATATTCCTGTTTTTGTTCCAGGTGATCAACCTGTCAGAGAAGAAACATGACCTGACCAAGATGAACCCTAAGGTAATGGAAATAGATCTGTTTGGAAATGGCTCACAGAGAGCGCTGGGGTGTGTGTGTGTGTGTGGGTGGAGTGTGTTGACTGCGTGTTTGGTAACAGCAGCATTAGTCATCTAAAAGGCTTGAACCAACACCGCCCAACGTTCCAAACATCTCTTTATACCTCTATTCTGAATTCTGATTGGTCAGAAGGTGTTATGATATCAAAGTCCCTGTTTCCATAGCAACAGCTCTTTGTTCTGATAGGAAGTGTCTCCATTTATCGCTGAATCGTCTGAGGAATTTAGATCTGATTTGATGTTCTCTTCATTGTGAGGACACCTGAGAACCTGCAGCACTGATGTCTGTGATTCCTATTCAGACTTTAGACACGGGCTGGCCGGACCTGCATGCTCCTCCTCTGGATAAGATCTGCACCATCTGTAAGGCCATGGAGAACTGGCTGAACAATGACCCACTGCACGTGGTGGTCATCCACTGCAGGGTGAGATTGCTCAGATTTTACACACGGAGAAGTGCTTTATTACATTTCCTACTAAAGTTGCGTGTAGACACTTGTGTGTGAACAGGACAGCTGATTTGCATATGGTCACACCCCCAAAACTCCATAAAAGGAAACGTTCACATAGAGAAAAATGACAACTAAATAGCAAACAACTGAATGGTGGAAGTCAACTCGAGTCTGTGCCAAGATAGACATAAAAGATAGATAGATAGATAGATAGATAGATAGATAGATAGATAGATAGATAGATAGATAGATAGATAGATAGATAGATAGATAGATAGATAGATAGATAGATAGATAGATAGATAGATAGACTTTTTGTTAACACTTTTTGGTCTCACTTCTTAATATTTTAGTATAGTTGTGTGGAAGTATGGAAATACTGTAAAAAATAAATAAATAAATAAATAAATAAATAAATAAATAAATAAATAAATAAATAAATAAATAAAGTTGGTATGCAGTGTGCTAAAATTGTAACAGAGTAAAAAAAACAGACTTAATCATCACTTTTTCAATCTTTTACTGCTTTCCAGAATGTTCTAGCTCTATTTTTAAGAAATGATAGCGAAATGACTGTATTTACCAAAGCAGTTTTATGCTTCATCGACCTGTATGAGGTCCAGTTAAAGATTACGTTCAAAGGAAAGTGATGTGAAATTACACACAAATTACACTGTGCTCATTCTACAGGTCAGAAAAACTGCTCTTTTTTTCTTTTCCTAGCGCTTTAGTTGCATAGAATTTGTATCAACAAACTCAAGTGTATGAGAGAAAATATCTGAAACACATTACTGATAAACATTTATTCATCATCTGTTCATTCTTCATCTGGCACTGATTAAAACAAGTCAAATATGTATATATTTTATATTTTCTTTCTTTCTTTCTTTCTTTCTTTCTTTCTTTCTTTCTTTCTTTCTTTCTTTTATTATTTGCCTTAACTTTACTATTTTTTTTACATTTAATTACAAACTATTTATTTATTTATTTATTTATTTATTTATATATAATATAATATTACAAAATATTATTCTTGAAAGAAATATTTAATAAAAATAAATATTTCTTTCAAGAATAATATTTTGTAATATTTGAACATTTCTCTTTTATATTACTTTCATTTTGATGTATTATTCATTTATTTGTTTATTATTGAAATTTTACTTTTATTTATTTTATATTTATTTATTTTTGCTCTTTTGTTTGTTTGCTGTATTATAATAATAATAATAACAATAATAATAATAATAATTTACTTATTATTGTTATTATTATTATTATTATTATTATTATTATTAATGTTATTATTATTATTATTATTATTATTATTATTATTATTATTATTATTATTATTATTATTCCCGCAGAAGCCTTGGTCACATGTTGTTTTCTGTGCTGCAGGGAGGTAAAGGCAGGATCGGAGTGATCATCTCTTCCTTCGTCCACTTCACGGACATCTCCGCCAGGTACCTCACTACAAAATATTACTGAATTTTTGATTTTTGATCTTCATCAGTGCTACAGAGCATCTTCATCAGTGCTACAGAGCATCACCACATCGTTCAGTAGCGTGGGTCACTTACAACTCTCATTATGAGAAATATGACTCGTGTATACAGTGTGTGTATGAGTACAGAAGTTTGTACACCCTCACACTGACGACAAGAATCCAACACCAGGTTTCTGATCAGCATTAAAACTATCTATCTATATAGCTATCTATCTATTCATCAACTTTTGAGCAAGCTAGCTCAGTTAATTAGCTGTTACTAGTTTTTACCTGTAGCCGTGGTTACAGCGTGTGTGTGTTGTTCTGTTGAACTCTTGGTCATTGCTGCTCACCTGCTCATTTGAATTAAATTTTCATTATCATATGTATCTCTGCTGATCTGCTTCGTATACACACTCCTGCTGTGAAGTAGAGTGTGAGCCAGCCCACGGTTTGTGTGTGTGTGTGTGTGTGTGTGTTTAGAGACACTGTCCATTTAGAGTCACAGAGAGAGGCCTCTGTTGAAGAGTTCCCAATGTGTGTTGGTTTAGAGCCACACACACTGACACACACACACACACACACAGAGCCTTTACTCCCCTGTGTTTACTTAACCAGTACATTCAGCTTCTCCATGCTGGAATCTCTGGCTTTACTAGATACTCACTCATGTATCCTGTGTGTGTGTGTGTGTGTGTCATCTGAAAACTTCAGATTTTTATTCAGTATCTGACACTGAACTTGAGTTTAACTAAAATCTATGAAATAACTGATGTATATAATGTATATAATTATGTAATAACACTGTTATATATGTGTTATTATGTTAATAACCTTACACCTGTGTGTGTTACAGCGCGGATCAGGCACTGGATCGCTTTGCCATGAGAAAATTCTATGATGATAAAGTCTCTGCTCTGATGACGCCCTCACAGAAAAGGTAAAATGTAAAAAAAAAATGATAAATGTTTTAATTACTGAATCCCAGGACACATCATTTAACTCTTCATTTTAAATAGAAAAACAGAAAGAAATAGATACAACAAACATTACGGCGAAACCATGACTCTGCTTAAAAATATCCACCAAATTCAATAAAGAAGAAGAAGCTATGAGGACAAACCGAACATGATGCTCCCATCACCGTGCTTCATTTATCCATTTATAACACTTAAAAAAATAAAACAAAATAAAAAAAACATAATAATAAATTAACAAAATACACTGATCTTGTCGCAAAAAAATTCTAAATAAAAATAATAAATTAACTAAATACATTGGTCTAGTAGACAAAAATTCTGAATTAAAATCCAAAAACCAAAATCTAAATAAAAAAAAAAAAAATTAACAAAATACACTGAGCTTGTAGAAAAAGTTAAAAATAAAAAAAAATAATGAATTAACAAAATACACTGATTATGTAAAAAAAAAATAATAATAATAAATTAACAAAATACACTGATCTTGTAGAAAATGTTCAAAATAAAATAAATAAATAAATAAATTAACAAAATATACTGAGCTTGTAGAAAAAATAAATTAATTAATAAATTAACAAAATACACTTATCTTGTAGAAGAAAAATAAAAAATAAACACTGATCATATAGAAAAAAATTCAATATAATAAAAATAATAAATTAACAAAATACACTGATCTTGTAGAAAAAAGTTGTAATTAAAAAAAATATAAATTAACAAAATACACTGAGCTTGTAGAAAAAGTTTTAAAAAAATAAAAAATAAATGAACAAAACACACTGATGTTGTAGAAAAAATTTCAAAATAGAAAAATTAAATAATAAAAATAAAAATAAATTAACAAAATCATGTAGAAAAAAAAAGAAGAAGCTATGAGGAAAACCGTAGCTCTGAACATGATGCTCCCACCACCATTGTTAATCTAATCTAATCTAATCTAATCTAATCTAATCTAATCTAATCTAATCTAATCTAATCTAATCTAATCTAATCTAATCTACATGGTTGTAACTATATAATGATTTTCAAGAGGGTGAATACTTATGCAAGGCAATGGCGTTGTAATGGAGAGACAATTTTGTGGTCTTGTCATTCTTTATAACTCTTTTTCGTTACGGCTAATAAGAAGAAGAATTTGGCACAGCTGGATGTTCCTTTATCCTGCCAGTTGAGCTCTTCGAATGTTTTTAAGGAAATATTGTTGTAGAAATATTGATGTAGAAGTGTGTGTATATCACATAAATAGGGTTATATGAGTCATTAAAAACACTGGAACGTGACAGGATAGCCTCCAGATAAAGCAAAAAATAAAAGGTGACTTTTGATTAAAGTGGTTTTTGGTATTAATTCTATTACAGAGGAGTCTTTGAGTTCTTCCAGCAAACATCTCTCATTTCCAGCACAATGACACACCTGGATCAAAGCAAACGACTAAACAAAATGCCAACACAAGCCAGGCAGGGCGCTGGACCTGGAGCTTTTGTCTTCTTGTTTTGTCTTCGACTCGCTTTCACGTTGCTATCAACCAACCACCCGAGTGGTTCATTATGACACGTGAATCACCGACATCAAACTCTGATGTAGATATAGGTGTATATGAAGTTTTCAAAAAAAAATAATATAGCAAGAGTAAAGTTCTAGCAAAGACCACCTCGATGTCATCTCGTACCTTGTCGCTGATCTTGTTTCAGGGGATCTCTGTTCCTTAAAATCTTTTTATTATGCCATTTTGACAAATGCTGTATGCTTACAACCCGAACTGGTTATATACTCTTAAAAATAAAGGTCCCAGGAAGAACCAAAAAAATTTTTTTTCGGCAGATATGCCATATAGGAACCATTTTTAGTTCCATAAAGAACCTTCCAGTAAATGGTTCTCACAAAAGAACTTCTTTCTTCTTAGTGCTGAAATGAACTTGTTTTTATAGCTGAAAGAACCTTTCTCTTGCTTAAAGGACCTTAAAGAAACGTTCCATAGATGTTGAAGGTTCTTCGTAGAACCATACACCATGACAGAGAACCATTATTGGTTTAGGAATACAGTTCCTCTTTGGAAATTCTTAGCTAGCAAAGTCTTAGACATGTTTATTCACCCTGACTGTTACACCACATGATTGTTTTTCTGAAGTAAATAAAAACATGCCGGAAAAATCTCAATTTTGCTCAAAAAACAATTTCAATTTTTAAACAAATTCCCCCAATTCTCAGGAATTATTGAAAAACAGTGTCCCAAATTCTCCCTCTCACTGTAGTGAGTGCTGCTTGTGCTTGTCCTTTGAATCTTTTATGTGCTTTTGTTTATATTGTGCCATGTGCCTCAACTTGTAATTGCTTTGTTTTCCTAATATGTGCACCTGTTTCGTGTTCCTCCCTCAATTACTTAGTGAATTGAAGCCTGCTGTTTCAGTTTTTCATTCTGAAATATTTTCTTGACATTTCTGTATCTTTTCTTTTCAAGCCTTATTTATTTAAAATTATTTTTAATTTAATGTTATATTGTTTTAATTTAATTTAATTTAATTTAATTTAATTTAATTTAATTTAATTTAATTTAATTTAATTTAATTTAATTTAATTTAATCTTTCTCTTTTCTACAGTTCCTCCTTCCTTGTTTTTCAGTTCTGGATATCTTTAGTTTTTCATTCCAAATTTTTTTTTTTTTTTTTTTTTACATTTCTGTATCTTTTCTTTTCAGGGATTATTTACTTAAAATTATTTTTAATTTAATTTAATTTAATTTAATTTAATTTAATTTAATTTAATTTAATTTAATTTAATTTAATTTAATTTAATTTAATTTAATTTAATTTAATCTTTTCTTTCTGTTTTGTATGATCCCTCCTTCCTTGTTTTTCTGTTCTGGATATCTTCAGTTTGTCACTTGTCTCCTCCTCTTTGTCCTCCACCATGGACTAGCGCTGTGATTAGCGAGGGCCAACATTAGCAGCTCTTCCACCTGAACATCACCCACAAGCCTTAGGGTCTGGAAATGTAAACAGGAGTTTAAGAGGTTAAATCAGGTGGATCTGCTCTGATGCTGTTCCAGACCCTGCAGCATGTTTCCACTGTGTTCCGAACAACAGAATAAACACACAGTACAAATCATCTTCCAGAAATTTCCCAAATAAGCCGTAAACAACACGTATTCCTGGGTTTTTCCAGAACGTTCTTTTAGGTTGATTAGATCAGAAGTTAGACTTTAAGCTGAGATGTTGATGTTGATGCTTTTTCTCTTCAGATACGTATGGATCCTGACCAGTCTGCTCAGTGGCTCCATGAAGATGAACACCTCTCCGCTCTTCCTGCACTGTATCATCCTTCACGGCATTCCCAACTTCGACAACTCCGGAGGTTTGTGTGGTCACTGATGGAATTTTTAGAGTAGAATTAACTCCCAAAACTCGGAATATGGCTCTTAGATATGATTCTGTTCTTGGATGGGGAAGTGCTTTTAGCATTCTGAACTGGTTCCACTTGGAACCTCGTGTAGGGTTCTACATTCATGTAGAGTTCTACACTGTGTTACATTCTGAGTTCTACACTGTGTTACATACAATGTGTTACATTCATGAAGGGTTCTACACTCGTGTAGGGTTCTGTGGTCATGTACTGTAGATTCTTTATTAGTAAAGAACCTGTAAGAGTGTTAAAACCCTACACAAGTGTAGAACCGTACATGACCGTAGAAGCCTACGTGACTGGAGAACCCTATATGACCGAAGAATCCTATGTGACTGAAGAACCCTATGTGAGTGTATAATTGTAAATGAGTGTAGAACCCTACTTGAGTAAAGAATCTACATGAGCACAGAACCCTACATGAGTGTAGAACCCTTTATGAGTGTAGAACTGCAAATGCATGTAGAACCCTACATGAGTAAAGAACCTACATGAGTACAGAATCCTACATGAGAGTAGAACCTTACATGGGTAGAACCCTACAGAAGTGTAGAACCTTAAATATGTGTAGAATCTATATGAGCACAGAATCCTACATGGGAGTAGAACCCCACAATGAGTGTAGAACCCTTTATGAGTGTAAACCACAATTAAGTGTAGAACCCTACAAGAGTGTAGGATTCTGTGCTCATGTAGGTTCTACACTTATTTAACTCATAAAGGGTTCTACACTCATGTAAGGTTCTACCCTTGTACGAATTTATACTCATGTAGGGTTTTTTTTACTCATATAGGGTTCTACATGTGCAAGGTTTTTCACTCATGTAAGGTTTTACACTCGTACAGGGTTCTACAATTATGTAGGGTTTTGTGTTCAGGTAGGTTCTTTACTCATGTAGGGTTCTACACTTGTACGATTTGACACTCATGCAGGGTTCCACACTCTTCTATGGTTTTTCCGACATGTTTAAGGTTTTATACTCACAGGGTTCTGTGCTCATGTTCTCATGTATTGTTCTACACATGTACAATTCCCCACTCATGCTCATGTAGGTTCTTCACTAGGTTCTTCACAGAAGAAACCAAAAAAGCTCTGCTAATGAGAGTTTATTGCTTTATCAGATTTTTCCTTTCCTACACCTGCTTCCAATTTTTTTTTGTAACTGGAACAACAATATTGGAGCCAAACGGTCCAAATGTTCTCATGACTGTCCTGTCCAGTGCTTTGGTCTATTTGATATATTTTATATCTATAACAATTTTGTATTCACTCAGAGGTTCGACTTAATATTGTCGATCTTTTTAAGAGCATGTGTTTTATTCATCAACGTTAAGCTTAATACAAAATCACAGCTGCTGACAGAGCACCAGGGTTTGGTTTGAAATCCTCCTGGACCTAGAGTGTGTATCTAGAGCTGATGAATCTATTCCAAGTGGACTCTTGTTCCACCTCGGAGCACACCTGGAGCAGGTGATGTGGCGTGTAGGTCACGTGTCTCGGGTGTGTTACGTGCTGCAGGAGAGGAAAAAACTCTCCGGGTGTGTTTGCAGACTCGGATTCAAAAGACTGACAGGCAAACAGAGAAGAATATCGCCATTATTCATATAAACACAATCAGAGGTGCGTGTACATGCAGGATCAGGCGAACACACACACATACACACACACACCACACACACACACACACACACACACTGCAAAACATGCACTAGAGGAAGGTGAGAGTCACTATAAATCAGACGAACCACAATCATTACACACACACACACACGATACATTTCTCTGCTGTAGAGACTTTATGCTCACATTCACAATAGAGCACAGCTTGGATTTCCCATAATCCCACACAGTTTTGACATACAACAAGATT
This sequence comes from Hemibagrus wyckioides, assembly GCF_019097595.1. Classification (NCBI taxonomy): domain Eukaryota; kingdom Metazoa; phylum Chordata; class Actinopteri; order Siluriformes; family Bagridae; genus Hemibagrus; species Hemibagrus wyckioides. The sequence continues at coordinate 28,125,391 of NC_080716.1, read as the reverse complement.
TAATTGCAACAAATTCAGCATTTTTCCATTTCTTGTATTTGATTATTTTAATATCCAGTAGATAAATGACAGGAGGAAAAGATCACTGCTCTGTACAGGAGGATGAGTGACATGAGGTTGTGTTTTCTCCGTGTGTTGCAGTCTGTCGTCCCTTCATAAAGGTGTATCAGGGCATGCAGGCCGTCTACGCCTCCGGAGTTTAGTGAGTTACTCAGCACTCTGCTTTCATCCTTTGACTTCATTGCTGACTTCATTTCCTCTGAAAGAAAATAGATAGAGTAGGGAGGAAGGAAGGAAGGAAGGATAAATATAAGGAATTAATGAAAGAACAGCAAAAGAAAGAAAGAAAGAAAGAAAGAAAGAAAGAAAGAAAGAAAGAAAGAAAGAAAGAAAGAAAGAAAGAAAGAAAGTGTAAGGTAATGAAAGAAAGAAAGAAAGAAAGAAAGAAAGAAAGAAAGAAAGAAAGAAAGAAAGAAAGAAAGAAAGAAAGAAAGAAAGTGTAAGGTAACGAAAGGAAGGAAGGAAGAAAGAAAGAAAGAAAGAAAGAAAGAAAGAAAGAAAGAAAGAAAGAAAGAAAGAAAGAAAGAAAGAAAGAAAGAAAGAAAGAAAGAAAGAAAGTGTAAGGTAACGAAAGTAAGGAAGAAAGAAAGAAAGAAAGAAAGAAAGAAATAAGGAAGGAAGGAAGGAAGGAAGGAAGGAAGGAAGGAAGGAAGGAAGGAAGAAAGTGTAAGGTAACAAAAGTATGGAAGGAAAGAAAGAAAGAAAGAAAGAAAGAAAGAAAGAAAGAAAGAAAGAAAGAAAGTTTAAGGTAACGAATGTAAGGAAAGAAAGAAAGAAAGAAAGAAAGAAAGAAAGAAAGAAAGAAAGTGTAAGGTAACGAAAGAAAGAAAGAAAGAAAGAAAGAAAGAAAGAAAGAAAGAAAGAAAGAAAGAAAGAAAGAAAGAAAGAAGGAAGGAAGGAAGGAAGGAAGGAAGGAAGGAAGGAAGGAAGGAAGGAAGAAAGTGTAAGGTAACAAAAGTATGGAAGGAAAGAAAGAAAGAGAGAAAGAAAGTGTTAGGTAACAAAAGAAAGAAAGAAAGAAAGAAAGAAAGAAAGAAAGAAAGAAAGAAAGAAAGAAAGAAAGACTTTTGAACAGTAAAAGTTTGTCTGCTGTTGCTATAGTAACAGTAGAGTAATAGAAAACTAATCAGCAGCTTCTGGCCAATCAGAATGCAGGATTCAGTAGCTCTGTGATAGTAGCTCTGTAATAATGATTATAGAATGCAGGAAGTAGGAAGTAGTCCAAAAGGAAGCTTTCCAGCTTTTTCCCTTGTCTTGTGTATCTGAATAGATGTGGTGTGTGTATGTGTGTGTATATGTGTGTGTGTGTGTGTATGTGTGTGTGTGTGTGTGTGTGTTTATAGTCACATCGGACCAGGCCACAGACACAAGGTGTGCATCGCCCTTGAGCCGGCTCAGCTAATGAAAGGAGACATAATGGTATAACCATTAACCTGATTCACTAAAGATTAACACGAGTTCATCAAACACACTAAGATACTGAGATTCAGGGCTGAAGTTATGTCTCTGTTGTGTGTGTGTGTGTGTAGGTGAAGTGTTTCCATAAAAGCAGTCCATCTCAGCGGGATCTGGTGTTCAGGCTGCAGTTCCACACCGGAGCCGTGCAGGGATACAGCCTGATGTTCGAGAAGGAGGACATGGAGCATGCCAACAAAGGTTCACTCACACACACACACACATCTGTAATGTTAATAACAGTAACTTTGCTTCCTTGTGAGCAATGTATTCGTTTCACCATCATCAAGTGTGTGTGTGTGTGTGTGTGTGTGTGTGTGTGTGCGCTAAGCAAACTGTGCGATTGTGTTGTAATTTAGTTTCCCGGCTCACACAGATCCACTGAAACTCTGCTGTTTGGGTTTCAGATCCCAGATTTCCGGATTATGGCAAAGTGGAGCTGGTGTTCTCTGAAGGCCCTGAGAGGAGCCAAGGTATAATTCAGCTTTCATCTCTTTCCACTCTACACACACACACACACACACACGTCTCCCACTGTTAGCCAGGGCACAGCCTGCTGAGCTCTTCTGCTGCCCTGTCAGCACACTCTTCACACATTTCCCCTCTGAGAGAGACTCCCAGCAGGAGGGAGCAAGAGTGTGTGTGTTCAAGCGAGAGACATTCCACATCCTCGGTCCAGCAGCCAGCAGCAGACTGTGTGTGTGTGTGTGTGTGTGTGTGTAGTAAATATAGTTAATGGTACAATGGTCTATTTATGATGGCCTTTATATATACACATATATTCCCATTTTTCCCTTTGATATTATAACATCACTGGCCAAATTATTAGGAACCCCTGTACATCTGTTCATTCATGCACATGTCTAATCATGGAATCATGAGGCAGCAGCTCAGAGCATAAATGCATGTAGGCATGAACCAAAAGGGTCAGTAAATATTAAGATCAGAATGGATAGACTTGTTCACACTGACAGGAAGGGTCGGGTAACTCGAATCACCACTCTTTGCCTCAGAACAGAAAAGCATCTCCAAACACACCGTTATACAGTTATAAACATATATGGGTTCCTAATAAATTGGCCATTGAGTGTATAATATAAGTGAAAACAGGAACTGACTTATTATTAAAATGTAACTATAAACAAACAGTATATGGACTATTTGGACTGTGGCCGTAATGTTGCACATCTCTTCTAAATCTTGCATTAATCTGTTTTTGGTGCTTGGACCCCTAATGAAACTTTACAGCTTTACTGTTACAAAGCACTGACCATGGAGAATCATTCTATAAAGCTTAAATAAACTTACACAAAACTTCAAAATGTTAGCAATTATGCACATTTACAGCACTTTTTTTTTTACATCATGTTTAAGTTGTTACTATAGAAATGATCCTAGAGATACTGTATTGTCAGAATTGGGAATACATCAGCAATAAGGTGTAAATTCAAATAGCCGTTTCTCAAGAAGTGGAAA
>NC_080716.1:28097400-28117400 GCF_019097595.1 Hemibagrus wyckioides | reverse complement strand
AACTATATGATGATGAAAGCAAAAATCATTGGGTGAAACTATATATCCATGACAACAACAATGTATTTTATTCACTTCAAATGAAAATGATTTTGGTTATTACTCAGAACATGTAACATCCACCAGAACATTCAATTTAGAATTTTTTTTTATATATATATTTATTAATCTTAAATGTGAAGAAAATTTTTTGGGATATTCTTTCAGAATCTCCTCCTTAGATTGTGGGTCAAGGCATGAATTCAAATATTAGTTATAAGTTAATATTCATAAGACCAAGTCCCCTTTGTTTGTTTTTTTAAAGGGTGAAAAAAAAAATTCTGGTCATTGGTGTGTGTATGGATGTTTGTCACGTTACATTGTGGTATGGCCGGAAGGTTTCCTCTATTTGTCTGTGTAAGTGTCTTTAACCCAGCTGACCTCTTGAAGCGCTACATCTCTTCTCTCCCCCAGCTCCTTCCTTGCAGCCCCCGATCGCAACCCTGGATAAATTCTCACCTAAACGAAGCCAGGGCAGCACAGTCATCCTAAGCAGGTCCAACCGCACCACGTCAGTCACCTCCAGCCCCGAACATAGTGACCACGCTCTTTCAGCCAGCAGCGACTCCGGTCTCTCAAGTGCTTCCCTTTGGACTGAGCGCTGCCCTGTGTCTGGTGGAAAGTCCTCTGGGCCTAGTGAGCAGGAGAAGGCAGACCTGAATCGCCTGCTGAGTGGATTTGGGCTCGATGAACCTCGGACAGATGATGGAATGGAGCTGACCTCAGCCTCTCAGGGAGTCCTCCATCACCCAGTGCAGGTCCATATAAACGGCAACTCCCGGCCGAAAGAGCGAGAAACGGACATCCTGGATGACGAGGTTCTGATGTCGGGCCATGACCTGCGTAGTGTGGACAGTCTGGGGACTCTCTCGTCATCATACCACAAGAGCAGCCAAAACTCTTTGCTGTCTGACGGCTTCTGCAGCCCTGGAGTGATTGAGGATATCCCACATCATGGCCCAGCTGCCATGGAAGAATATGAGCGAGCATATGCTGAGACTCGGAGAAACTGCCTTGCCAAGAGAACTGTCTCTGTTCCCATCACCACCACTTCCAGCACAGCTTCCAGAGGGCAGCAATTCCGGCAGGGCAACTACTCCACTCAGACCTGGGTCCGCCAGCAGCAAATGGTAGCTGCCCCACACTACTCCTACCTGCCTGAGGAAAGTGGAGTGGAAGAGAACTTCCATGGGGACAGGCAAGAGATTTCACCCAAAGGGATCATTAGTGATCAAAACCATGCTGCTCTGAACCCAACAGTATCTCCAAGCCAGGAGAAAAATCACGACGAGGAGTTTAACTCTCTTACAGTGGACATCGACAACTCCATCGATCAGCTTAACCAGCTGATCCTGGACCTGGACCCTACATTTGTGCCCATCCCAACACGGACCAGTTCGTTTCAAAGAAATGGAGGGTCAACAACTGGGACTACTACGTGTAACAACAAGGGCTTAACACTCAATCTCAATGAGAACAACAGGAATCAGCAGACAGGTAAGACGGAGAAAAGATTTTAAAGATCCATAAAATCCGTCTGGATTCTGTGAAATCAATAGTTAAAATCCAGTGCACTAATTTTTGCACTATATCTGGTGGTGGGTTTTGGTGGTGGATGAACAAGCTACAAATCAAAATCAAATGTAACTCCATGGTACATATTTCTCTTCTCTTTCTTGTGGTGGGTTTGGTGGTGGTTCTACAACCTACGAATCTAAATCTGACTTGAAGACCTCTGATTATCTTTTCTGTTTGGTGGTGGTGCTGTTTTTGAACATTTTGAAAACCTAGATGGAGGAAAGACATCAAGATTTATATCAATAGTGAATGATAGTTTCCTAAATCTGGGTGGGAACCCTTGGGGATATGTCAAGGCAGGTGGGAAAGAAGAAAGGGAAGAAGAAACTGATCTTTGGTAGTAATATACTAGCTTCTGTTCACACATGCGCCTTTCTTAATAATTCTTGGTCCTAGGCTTGAATTCTCAATTAAACACTTACCAAAGAATTATCAATAGGTTCTACTGTTAAGAAGTTTAAATAATAAGCAATAATGAAAATGGGGAATGTTTATCCATTAATTCCCATTAGCAGTGATGTGAAACGTCCATTGTATACATTTCCAGTGTTTATCCTGCACATTTTACTGTGTTACTAGGTTTCATACCAACACATCAAACATACTTGTTATTATAGTATCACCTAGTAGCACCTTTCAAATAAGTGTAAAGTCTTGCGAAAAAGCAACGCATAACATAGAATAAAGGCATCTATTAATGAGTACATGGACGATTTTAGTACTTTCCTTGCTTCACGCCATTGTGCTACACTTGACAAACAACATGGTTAAAGGAATTCCAAGCGGTTTTCACACAAATGGGAAATCAGAGCTCTTGGCAGAATCTTAGCTATGTGACAAGGTTTAGCTGTTTGGACTTGCCTTTACTCAGGTACCTGCTTCTCGGAACTCTTTAGCACATACCCTCTTATCAGCTCCTATTGAGGGCAATCTTTAAGCCCTCATGGCCTGCGGAACGGACGTAGACCTCATTCTTTAAGATCTGTCTTATTTACGTTATTTTTGTATTTCATGACAGATGTATAAAAACATATTTCAGGAATTCGGTTCCTGGTAACGAAGGAGCACCAGTTATCCATACGGAACCAAAGTAGATGATTGCTGTTTTCTTTAAAATGCACCGAAACATTAGACACATAATCCAGGAACTTTGTAGCCGGGATCGGATTTAGAGCAGCAGGTCACATTTGTTCCCTTGAGGGTGTAAAGTAGAGTTTTGACGAAAGGGCTGACAAGGACAATGTCCTAGGAATCCTTTTGAAGTGAAAAGCCAATTCTACTGTACAAGCAAGACGTGAAGACAAAAAAAATGGAGGAGACAAAAAAGGAGGAAAGATGAAAAGAGGTAGAGAAAATGCCGGGATCTTAAAGATGGGGTTTGGTGATATTGATCAAAGGCAAAACGTGACTTTTGCATTAGCCCACTGTGCTAGTTGATTGATTATCAGCTCACATTATCTTGGCATGTTTACAAAATGGTAGCTTTTCAATGCTACCTGTTTATCCAGCTGCTCAGATGCAGAGGCCCTCCAGGAGGCTCCCGGAGACTCGGACACACACCAAGAGCAAGCTTCGGAATGTGAGAAATGTTCATGGGCAATTAGAGACTGTAAAAGCTTTAATCAGATCGTTCGCACCTAAACAGCAGAAATAGTTACACGGGTTGGAGTTACGGAGGGTCAAAGGTCCAAATAGGAGTTGTTTATTTATTTATTTTATTTTTTTATGAGCCAATTTTACAGGGATAATTTGAGCTGAAACCTTTAAAAAAAAAAAATTAACGATTTAGACTTGTGGAAAACAAAACCATCAGGATTTTAGTACTTTTTGTAGTTCTACTGCAACTTAAAAAAATAATTATTATTATTTAGACAATATAAAAAAATATAATTATAAAAATTATATTTATAAAACTAAATAAAAAATATGTAATTTCTGTTTATGTTGTAACATACAGGAATAAGCGAGTTAGAACAAGTAATTATAGTTACTACAATTACAGTTATTATCATTATAGTTGCTCTTTTTGGTCTTTTAGTGACCAAACTAAACTAAACAACAATAAACATAAACCATTAAAAATAACATGAATAAAAACAAAACTAAACAAATAGAAGTTAAACTAATACATAATAGTCTCAGTACTCTTTCTTGCTGTAACATAAAGAAAAACAAACCTGAACTTAGGCAAAACATTATAGTTTAAAAAAATAAGTTCTGAAAAAAAAATTAAGTTAAAAAAAATAAATAAAACTGATTTCTGTAATGTTTCTGGTTATAAAAATAACGTTCAGTACATTTCAGTACTATTTGTAGTTACACTGCAACTTAAAGATGGTTAAAATAAATAAATAAATAAATTTAGACAAAAGCATTTTAATTTCCCTGGTCTTTCTGTATTTATGTTTCGGTTTTTATATCGTAACATAAACAAACACAAAACAAAATATTGAAGTTAGACAAAACTCCTCACTCCACACTGGCTAGGCTGAAAGGCTGTAATGGCAAAACTAAACAACAATAAATGTAGACAAAACATGGTTTCAGTACTCTTTCTCGTCATGCTATAACATTAAGTAAAAGAAAAATATACAAAAAGGGAATGAAATGAGACAAAACACTATAGTTTACGTTCTCTTTCTGGTTCTGATCTTACAGAAAGAAAAACAAAAACAAATATGAAGTTAGACACAACTGTTATGGTTTCAGTATTTATTTATTTTTTTGGCATTGCTGAAGTGTAAAGAAAAGCAAATCCAAACAAAAATGAAGTTAAACAAAAACATTATGGCTTGTTTAATGTTTCAGATTATTGTGTAACTTAAGTAAAAAACCCTTACTTATACTTATATACTACAGTGACCAAAAATAAATTATATTTCCAGTACTCTTTCTGATTATGCTTTAATGCAAAGACAAAAGAAAAACAAACAAAAAAACATATGAAAATAAATTATGTTTTTATTATTTCTGGTTATGCAATAACTTAGGATTAAAAAAAATAAATATGCTTCTAAGAAAAACAAAACAAAATATTGAAGCTAAATAGAATTTCTGCAGTTTCAGTATTTTCTCCGCCGAACTGCCACTGTTGGGCCCTTGAGCAAGGCCCCCAACCCTCTCTAGGGGGCGCTGTATCATGGCTGACCCTGCGCTCTGAACCCCCCCCCCACCCCCACCCACACACACACCATCCAAGTATGGGATATGCAAAGAAATAATTTCACTGTGCAGTAATGCATATGTGACAAATAAAGACTACTTACTTAAGTAATATAAATACCCGTTCGTTTTATATGTTGTTGTATTTAATTTACGTCAAACCACATAAAAATTCGGTTGCTTCTACGTGTTAAATAAATATTTAAATAATAAATAATGAGAAACTTTGTTATCTGGAATGTTGTAGAGAACCGCACCCCGCTAGATGTTTAGTGGCTTAGCTGGTAAAATGATCGGCTTAGCTAAAATCGCTCAAACATTACACTCAAACACTAAAAATGTCTCCACTTTGTCCCAGGGGAACATTTAATGGATCTACGTAGCACCAGTGCACTATCAGGACTGTTTACCTTCCAGAGAACTTCGCCTCTTTGAAAGCTTTGGAATTATCCGATAGAGTTATATTTGATTTCAGTTAGCTAGTGATTAGAATTGGCGTGTCTGTTTATACTGCACAATAAAGATCAGATACGGCAGAGGAACATCTGGCTCGATAAACCTTCAGGAAGGAGATTAGACGAGATTCACCATCTGTCTGTTGAGATGAGATGAGGATGGTTTCCAGGCGTCCCCACATCTAATAAATGATGACTTCTTCATTTAGGCATGGAAGTGATGATTCACTCGGCGTATAAAAGCAGGATTTAGAGTCTAAACGACCGGATCATAGGCCAGGCGGCTGCAAGAGACTGGAATTTCCAGGAGACAGAGAGAGAAAAAAACTTGCCTGAGGCTCTGCATTCTCTGCTCCTGGCAGACAGAAACAAAATAATACGCATGAAATGATCATGTGCAGCCCCGACACGCCTGCAAACTCCCCAGACAAACAGATATGCTAAAAAATGCTGTGGAGATGCTGTGGAGATGCTAAAAAATTAAAACAGCTCAGAAACCAGAAACCTGATACAAATCACGTCTCACTTGTTAGTTGCTTGGAGTTTTGAAATGAATCAGGTGACTCACTCACATGAATCATTTACACTGAATTAATGAGAATTGACTCAGAACTGATTCATTGTAATTATTTACACAAGCAACTGCTTCAGAGTCTAAAAATATCTAAAATAATTTTCTTAACAGTTATTATTATTATTATTATTTTTTTTTTTTTTTTTATTATTATTATTATTATTATTATTATTTTTATTATTATTATTATTATTATTATTATTATTATTATTATTATTATTATTCCAATAATTTCTTACAGGACAAGAATGAACTTTTTAAAATTTCATATTCCACCAATCAACCACTAATGATAAATATATTTAACTATTAATCAGTTCTAAATATATTTTTTTTATCTTAGTATAGGATTAGAAAATATTCTAATTTCAAGGGTTTTTTTTAGGATTTCTTAGAGTAATAACAATAACTTTCCAAAAACAAGACATTATTTTCAATAAACTACAAGTTCAATAAGGCACTAAACATGAAACAGGATCCTGCAGAACAAACTGAAACAGGAGGATCTTTTTTGGGGGTCTAGGGAGAGAGAGAGAGAGAGAGAGAGAGGGAGAGGGAGAGAGGGAGAGGGAGAGAGACTGGGGGAGAGAGAGAGAGACAGAGAGAGAGAGAGGGAGAGGGAGAGGGAGAGAGAGAGACTGAGAGTGTGTGAGACGTGTGTCAGAAAGAGTGTGTGTGAGAGGTGTGTGGGATGTGTGCAAGATGGTGAAATGTGTGTGAGAGGTGTGTGTGATAGTGAGGTGTGTGAGATGTGTGTTAGATGGTGAGATGTGTGTGAGATGTGTGTGTGATGGTGAGGTGTGTGAGATGTGTGTGTGATGGTGAGATGTGTGTGAAATGTGTGTGAGATGGTGAGGTGTGTGAGATGTGTGTGAGATGGTGAGGTGTGTGTGAGATGTGTGTGAGATGGTGAGGTGTGTGAGATGTGTGTGTGATGGTGAGGTGTGTGAGATGTGTGTGAGATGGTGAAGTGTGTGAGATGTGTGTGAGATGGTGGGATGTGTGTTAGATGTGTGTGAGGTGGTGAGGTGTGTGTGAGATGTGTGTGAGATGGTGAGGTGTGTGTGAGATGTGTGTGAGATGGTGAGGTGTGTGTGAGATGTGTGTGAGATGGTGAGGTGTGTGTGAGATGTGTGTGAGATGTGTGTGAGATGGTGAGGTGTGTGTGAGATGTGTGTGAGATGGTGAGGTGTGTGTGAGATGTGTGTGAGATGGTGAGGTGTGTGTGAGATGTGTGTGAGATGGTGAGGTGTGTGTGAGATGTGTGTGAGATGGTGAGGTGTGTGTGAGATGTGTGTGAGATGGTGAGGTGTGTGTGAGATGTGTGTGAGATGGTGAGGTGTGTGTGAGATGTGTGTGAGATGGTGAGGTGTGTGTGAGATGTGTGTGAGATGGTGAGGTGTGTGTGAGATGTGTGTGAGATGTGTGTGAGATGGTGAGGTGTGTGTGAGATGTGTGTGAGATGTGTGTGAGATGGTGAGGTGTGTGTGAGATGTGTGTGAGATGGTGAGGTGTGTGTGAGATGTGTGTGAGATGGTGAGGTGTGTGTGAGATGTGTGTGAGATGGTGAGGTGTGTGTGAGATGTGTGTGAGATGTGTGTGAGATGGTGAGGTGTGTGTGAGATGTGTGTGAGATGGTGAGGTGTGTGTGAGATGTGTGTGAGATGGTGAGGTGTGTGTGAGATGTGTGTGAGATGTGTGTGAGATGGTGAGGTGTGTGTGAGATGTGTGTGAGATGTGTGTGAGATGGTGAGGTGTGTGTGAGATGTGTGTGAGATGTGTGTGAGATGGTGAGGTGTGTGTGAGATGTGTGTGAGATGTGTGTGAGATGGTGAGGTGTGTGTGAGATGGTGAGAGGTGTGTGAGATGTGTGTGAGATGTGTGTTAGATGTGTGTGAGATGGTGAGATGTGTGTGAGATGGTGAGATGTGTGTGAGATGTGTGTGGAAGGTGTGTGAGATGGTGAGATGTGTGTGAGATGGTGAGAGGTGTGTGAGATGGTGAGATGTGTGTGAGATGGTGAGATGTGTGTGAGATGGTGAGAGGTGTGTGAGATGGTGAGAGGTGTGTGAGATGTGTGTGAGATGTGTGTGGAAGGTGTGTGAGATGGTGAGAGGTGTGTGAGATGTGTGTGAGATGTGTGTGGAAGGTGTGTGAGATGGTGAGAGGTGTGTGAGATGTGTGTGAGATGGTGAGAGGTGTGTGAGATGTGTGTGAGATGTGTGTGGAAGGTGTGTGAGATGGTGAGATGTGTGTGAGAGGTGTGTGAGATGTGTGTGAGATGGTGAGGTGTGTGTGAGATGTGTGTGAGATGTGTGTGAGATGGTGAGGTGTGTGTGAGATGTGTGTTAGATGTGTGTGAGATGGTGAGATGGTGAGAGGTGTGTGGAATGTGTGTGAGATGGTGAGATGTGTGTGAGATGGTGAGAGGTGTGTGAGATGTGTGTGAGATGTGTGTGGAATGTGTGTGAGATGGTGAGATGTGTGCGAGATGGTGAGAGGTGTGTGAGATGTGTGTGGAATGTGTGTGAGATGGTGAGAGGTGTGTGAGATGTGTGTGAGATGTGTGTGAGAGGTGTGTGAGATGGTGAGATGTGTGTGAGATGTGTGTGGAATGTGTGTGAGATGGTGAGATGTGTGTGAGATGGTGAGATGTGTGTGAGATGGTGAGAGGTGTGTGAGATGTGTGTGAGATGTGTGTGAGATGTGTGTGAGATGGTGAGAGGTGTGTGAGATGTGTGTGAGATGTGTGTGAGAGGTGTGTGAGATGGTGAGGTGTGTGAGATGTGTGTGAAATGTGTGTGAGCCGTGTGTAAAACAGTGCTTGGACCCTTTTCCTCCACACACTCTCTCCTATATGAAGATTCCACAGCAGGCAGTATTAAGGCTGTGGCTCTGTGAAGGCTGGAGATTAACACTGGTGTGCTGCATGATGCTTCACAGCTGGAGCAGATGCACACACACACACACACACACACACTCACACACACACACACACAACACAGTATAGCTCTGAACCTCAACACATCCTTTACAACATCACCACAGCTGGATATTTTTAGCTAATATTCAAAAGTTAGAAATGAAATTAATAAAAAAAAAAGTCATTGCATGTTGCAGCTTTTTCCTTTCTGGAGTTCTGACACTTCAGTGCTTATGAACTTTTATCTTATTACATGTTTATAAGTCTTTTATACAATGCTTATAAACTCTACAAGTTATTTTCTTACCATTTCCTGCACATTTTTTTTCCTTTACATTTTTACATTATAAATAATAAATAATATTTCAATTTGAAATTCTATTAATATAAATTCCTAAAGAATAACAGTGTATTAATTAATAAATTTAACTTTAAAAAAGAAAAAAAATCCAGAAAACAATACTTATAAGGAATAAAGCATTAATAACATGTCATATGACAGGAATAAGGAATAAAGCATTAATAACATGTCATATGGCAGGAATAAGGAATAAAGCATTAATAACATGTCGTATGACAGGAATAAGGAATAAAGCATTAATAACATGTCGTATGACAGGAATAAGGAATAAAGCATTAATAACATGTCGTATGACAGGAATAAGGAATAAAGCACTTTATTTTATATAAGGAAAGGAAGAGAATAAGATAGTGAAAGGCAGGATGCTGTGATGAAGGAAAGTTACCGTTGCCATGGAAATGATGATTATTTCTCTACAACAGCATGACACAAAGTTTAATTTTATTCCTTATTCCTGATCTATGACATGTTATTAATGCTTTATTCCACACACTTTTTTTAGATATGTTTCCTGGATTTAAAAAAAAATCTTTTTCTTTTCCCTTAAATTCATGAACTGAAATGTCGGCGCTGTTGTTATGGCTGATGAATCAACATGGAGGAATCTGACCAATCAGAAGGGTGGATTCAGCAGAGCGCTGCTTATAAAGCATGTTATAATGCATGAAGTGTCTGTACACTGCATTAGTGTCTATAATGTTCTTGTGAACTGATCTTACTAATGAATCAAGCACTATGTAAATATGATGTTATAGAGGCTAAACTCCATTGATACTACACACACACACACACACCCTCTCTCTCTCTCTCTCTCTCTCTCTCTCTCTCTCACTTTCTCTTGTCACTCACTCACTCACACACACACCATCTCTCTCTCTCTCTCTCTCTCTCTCATTTTCTCTTGTCACTCACTCACTCACTCACACACACACCCTCTCTCTCTCTCTCTCTCTCTCTCTCTCTCTCACTTTCTCTTGTCACTCACTCACTCACACACACACCCTCTCTCTCTCTCTCTCTCTCTCTCTCATTTTCTCTTGTCACTCACTCACTCACACACACACCCTCTCTCTCTCTCTCTCTCTCTCTCTCTCACTTTCTCTTGTCACTCACTCACTCACACACACACCCTCTCTCTCTCTCTCTCTCTCTCTCTCTCTCTCTCATTTTCTCTTGTCACTCACTCACTCACACACACACCCTCTCTCTCTCTCTCTCTCTCTCTCTCTCTCATTTTCTCTTGTCACTCACTCACTCACACACACACCCTCTCTCTCTCTCTCTCTCTCTGAGAGTGATAACTGGAGTGTGTTTGTGTGTTTGATCAGCAGTCCCTCCTGCTGGAGAGAGTTTGCGAGCTCTGAGTCGTCAGGGCAGTGAGGTGTCCAAACACTCCACAGTGTGTGTGAGACCCGCGTGGGAAATGGAGTCGGAGTTCAGGGACAGACTGACTTACACACACAGTGTAGCTCCACCACAGGTAACAGAGATCGATCTATCTATCTATCTATCTATCTATCTATCTATCTATCTATCTATCTATCTATCTATCTATCTATCTATCTATCTATCTATCCTACCCTACCCTACCCTACCCTACCCTACCCTAAATAATAAATGACACACAAACACATTTTATGTAATGTCTCAGAAAACTTCACCATTTTAACGACTACACACATTTGAGTAATGCATATTTGTGTGTGTGTAATGCATCATGTGTCAGCTGACCCTATACACCAACCAGGCATAACATTATGACCACCTGCTTAATATTGTGTTGGTCCACTTTTTGCTGCCAGAACAGCCCTGACCCGTCCTGCACTGGGTATTCTGACCCCTTTCTATCAAAACCAGCATTAACTTCTTCAGCAGTTTGATCAACAGTAGCTCATTTGTTGGATCGGATCACACGGGCCAGCCTCCGCTCCCCACGTGCATCAATGAGTATTGACCGCCCATGACCCTGTCACCGGTTCACCACTGTTCCTTCCTTGGACCACTTTTGATAGATACTGACCACTGCAGACCGGGAACACCCCACAAGAACTACAGTTTTGGAGATGCTCTGATCCAGTGGTCTAGCCATCACAATTTGGCCCTTCATCAAACTCGCTCTTGTCCATTTTTCCTGCTTCTAACATCAACTTTGAGGACAAAATGTTCACTTGCTGCCTAATATATCCCACCCACTAACAGGTGATGATGAGGAGATCATCAGTTTTATTCAATTCACCTCTCACTGGTCATAATGTTATGCCTGATCAATGTAGTGACAGTATAGTAACTTCTGACCAATCAGAATCAAGATTTCACTTCATCTTAATCAGCACTGAGCCACAGAGCAATCTCAACATTGTATGAAAGTTCATTCATATTTTAAAGTTTAATAAAAAATAAACCCATCAGTGTGGTGTAACTTCTTTATATTTCAGCGAGCTCCTCTGTACAGAGCAGACAGCGTGGAGTACCGAGGCCCAAGCGCCAGCCTGGACACAGGAAGTGACACAGTTCCTCCAACACCGGCCTTCCCCATCTCACCACCTACGCCTTATGGTAAGACACACACACACACCTATACACTGACTCACACACCGCACGCCCATGTGATCGGCTGATTTCGGCTTGTCGTTGCTATGGTTACTAGGGACTGTAATTAAGTGTTCTGGTGTGATGCTGTTATGCAACCACAACAAATTACTGTAACCATGTCGCCTGCTGCTAAACACCACATTATTCACACATTCCAAACCTCACACTCATCAAGACTCTGGAAACCATCTGAGCTGGAGAGAAGAAGGCGTCTCCAAACCAATCTGAAATCTCGGGCCAAATTTATTTATTCTTTTAATTCAATTCAATTCAATTCACAAAGCAGCTTTACAGTAATATAGAAATCCAGGATATATATTATATATGTATATTTTAAATATATTCCTAAGAAACAAGCCAGAGGGTGGTGACGGTGGTGAGGAAAACCTTCTTGAGATGATATGAGGTAGAATCTGAACCATCATAAATGATTTATCTTCTATAATACGATCCAAAAGTGCAGCTGTGTATCGTTCATGTTTAGTTTTATTCCTGAAGTTATGAGGCTCTGATCACTGATGGAGACCCTTTGAGCTCTTCAGTGCCATCTTCATGGTTTCTACTCTAAGCAAACCTGTGTGTGGAGCTACTAACACACTACTAAATCTTCTCCAACTTTATACCTCAATGATGAACGCAATCTACTCATCACTAGTTTACTGGTTTTCAGACATACCTCACATCACTAATAACATCTTGGGTGAAAATAGAAAAGGTACCATTGTGTCATAGCTTGCTAGATTGAACTAGTGTTGAATTAGGTTGTCAGGCAACCGAAACATTGGAGATCGCACTTTCCTGGTGTGTTAGCTAACCACACACATGCAATATGGCTGAAAGTTCTGTAGTCGCTTCATTTGGAAATGAGTAATGTCTCAAAATATGATGCGTACGCTGTGGCGTCAACACGCTCGCTCCAACATGTCCGACCACACAGCATCCCCACTTCTCTTCACTTTTATATAGACTATTCACAAAAAATCTCCATCTGCAGTCTTCTTCATGACCAGTCTCTGACCAAACCCTCACTCTTGCAATCTTTTCTCCACAGTGAAGACCATGCCGGAGTTTACGCACTTCTCCCAGACGCCATCTCCGTCTCCTGCCACGCCCATGTTCGGAGCCTTTAGGACGGAGCACGGTAAGCAGCCCTGAAAGTCCCATCGATGGACATGATTTTGGATGGAGCTGAGATAAGATCAGGGAACTGTCTCAGACTCAACACACACGCACACACACCATACACACCGTGTGTAGATACAAGTCCTAACCTAGAAAAGGTGTACAAGTTTGTGCATTGTGTAGGAACTTCAGGAATGCTGCTTGTGTTATGGCACCTGGAAGTACAATGATGAAGGCATAAGTAGTGAGTGATTCATATTTTTACCATCAGCCGTCAGATAGGAGCTGTAACTGTTGCTGCCTGGAGCTGAATCTTCAAAAAAGACTAAAGACCCAAATGAACATTTAACTAACCCCTAAATGATAAAAATAAAAGACATTGCACTAGCTCTTGCATTTTGCTCCTCTAGCACTCAATTAAAACCATGTATAGTAGCACTACTATTAATATTAACTTTTATTTAATCAGGATAACAACTTGATCTGCCAAGATGACACAACGAAATGGAAAGACATGACTGCAATAAAAATGACATAAACCTAGAAATATACAATCAATCAACTCGTTCCCAGCTCAGACCTAACAAGCTGACCGATGTCCTTTGAACAAAATGTTAATTTTTTTTTTTTTTTTTTTTTACAGAAATTTGGATGAAATAATTCAATAAGTAAGAAGCCAATTATTGTTTTAGAAATAAACGATAGCAGTAACAGAGTGAGCGCCATCATGAGCCCAAAGGTGGAAGTTCAGCCTCAGCACCGAGAAGGCAGTGATGAGTGTGATTATTACAACCATTAACAATTAAATAAATTAAATTAAAAAATAAAAATAAAAAATTCTTTCTAAAAAATGTCTTTTTTTTTTGCACTGGTGTGTACTTATATAACATATAATTATAATCAAATGAGGGCAAAAATGTTAGAGACACCAAATACTTCCTGGCTCTGATAGGAAAAGAAGATTTATTTCTAAAATTAAAATAAAATATATTTTTTTATTATCGTAGTTCATCATAAATTATCGTGTCATTTATCATCAATATGTGGCTTGAAGATCAACTGGTTATTAAGAACAATTTGTTAGATGGACATTTTGTATTTATTTATTTATTTATTATTATTTTTATTTTTATTTATTTTTTTTAAAAAAGCATTAATTTGTATTCATCTGCATTTGAAACCAGTTAAAGTTTGTTTAATCATAACTGGACCAGGTCAAAGGCAGACTGGAGATACTGTAACGCCTGTTAAGGCAGTGGAAGCAGGACAGTAAAGAATTATATTATTAAAGACATAACCAAACATTATTTATATAAATATATAGGGAGAATATAACTGGACCTAAAATCGACCCTTGAGGAATTCCCTTGACCGTTGTTAACACAGATGACTTTAATCCCTCTAACTTGGTTCTGTTAAGAATATAATTAACAAAACATCCAGCAGCTTGACTGGATATCACAATATTACAAAACCTCTGCCTGATATAGCATCTGTATACCGCTTTGGATAAAGAAGTGTAACCGTAAACCTAAGGGGCGAGCATACAGCTCAGGAAAGCAGCAGACGTTAGAAAGGTGGCTTTATTGAAATGTCAAGGCTTTTGTACACACAGAACTAAACATATGTGCTTCCTGACCTCTGACAAAAGGCCAAGATGGGAGGAAACAGAGTGCTGAACAACAGAGGAAAGGCCAGCTTAGCTGAAGGCGTTCACATGTGAAAAGGGGCTCTGTTTGGATTGTCCACGCTGCTTTGATTGGCTTCTAAACCTGGAGTATCCACCCCTGCACTTGAAGAGCTCATTCCCTGAGGGGCAATAAAGATTAGCGTAGTTCTGAAAGTACTTGATGCTTTTTAAGAGGAGTTGCTCTCCAGATGGCCTTTCTGAAGTGCTCTAGTGAAAACATCCTAATGCTAATGCTGTACATTAGGGGTCTCCTAACTGACCTGATTTCCTGCTTTCCCTAATGCTAATGGTGATGTTACGTGTATTCATGCCTTGATATTTCTGTGATATTTATTCAGGATGAAATATACAATATTACAAAAGTCCAAACTAATGAAATGCTAACATGTTCTTAAATGGTGATACATGCTAATGAACAATGTTTTCAGTTAATAGATTTAATTAGGGTTTAATGATGTTTCAAACTTTACAACTATATTAAGCCCAGACCTAACGGTTCTTATTTGCATATTTGCCCCTTCAGCAACTTTGATCGGATAAACAGAGCACGTAACAAAGCTGTGATTTAATGAGCTTGTGTGCTGTATTTATCCACTCACTGAGCTGTGTTTTTTTTTTTTTTGGTTTGCTGTGTCCTAGCTTTCACGTGACATGAGGCATACGCTGTAGCGTTCCCAAAATCTGTGCTAACTCTGTCATAATCCTGGGAAAAATCCATGCTAACTCTGTCATAATCCTGGATAAAAATCCATGCTAACTTTGTCATAACCCCAGGAAAAAGAACATGCTAACTCTGTCATAATCCTGGGTAAAAATCCATGCTAACTCTTTCATAATCCTGGATAAAAATCCATGCTAACTCTTTCTAACATGCTTTCACAATCCCGGGGAAAAAGCCGTGCTTCTACACTACACACTTGAATCATTAATCTAGCCTCCACTCCCTTGGACAGGAGACCTTCGGTGACCTGAAAGTTGACGCTCCTCACAGGAACAACACCGTCTTTCATTTAGTTTTTTTTACTGTTGACCTTCTCATCTGTCCAAACATGGCCGTGACCTCGAGCTCTGTTGCCGTAGCAAATGTTAATGTCTCTGATGTGCTCCTTTTTTTGCATTGAAAAGGCTCTAATGCTTTGGTGTGCTGCTCTTGATTTCAGATATGAAAGCTTTCGCAGATATTATGGGGCACGAGGAGAGCAGAGTGAACATGTCTCACAGAGCCTTCACACACTCCCCGTCCACTGGAGGAGTGATCACCCTTACAGAAAGGTCAGAAGAACATCCTGGTCATTGTTTTTTTTTTTAAACTCTCATACCAACACTGAACCTCACTTTTAAGATGGAGAAATAGGTAAAAACTGGTTCTTGAATAAGATTTATTCATGATATGTCCTTTTTTTTGTCATGATGCTCCTAGTGCAAAGTTTGTAAAAATGCTACATCTCCTCTGCTGACCATAACAACTGTTTTTCCCACCAGCACAAAACCCTGAAACAGGAAGTAACATGAAGCCAGCCTCACACTTCCACACACACACACACACTAGGGATTGCTTCTTCTAGACCTTAATAAAACACCCTTTCACACCTCACCAAATGTACCTTTGTACTCTTGGGGTACTAGTGTGTAAAACTTACAAACCATCTAGACATACTTTAGACAGATTTATCTATGTCTAGGATTTTCAGGGTTACTTGTTGAGCAGAAAGTTTCTCCTTCGGCTCCAAATTTATCCAAGATTATGAAGTTTTTATGAACATTCAAAAACAGTGGTTTGGAGGACGGGTAGGGAATGATCCACAGCTTGGAATCTTCTTAAACAGTAAATGAAGGTTGATGATCGAGTGTACGTGTTATGGTCATTTTCAAACGAGGTGTACGAGGTTCTACACAGAATTCTGACGAGCATGTTTGCATTGTAAAGACACGCCCCCTTTCTGTGATGTGCACAAATATCGCTAAGACAAACATAAGACCTAGCAGTGTTTCTGTTAAACGCACTGGAATTTGAACTCAACCCTTTTGAGATGGTGGTATATGGAGCATCGTTGTGCAACTGTTTCGATTTTGATTTCTGTTGTTCATGACAGCTCGGGTCAGTCCTCCTGCCCAGAGGGGCTGCTGCTCAGCCGCAAAACCTCCATCAACACCCAACACTCCGGCCCCATGGGCTACAACCAGAGCTCAACTCCATCCCACCATCCTCACCCACACCCTCACCCCGCCCCCAACGCCCACAGCTCACCAAGGGGCATCCAGAGGACCCGAGTGGTGCAGTACACACTGAACCGCAGCCCTGCGGAGGAGCCTGACGGTCTGAGCTACGAGCCCCAGCAGCCCCCGCTTCCTGAAAAGATGCACCCACCAGACTGCGAGCGCTCCTTAGGTTCCGCGTCCCCGGCACCGAGTGGGTTCTCCAGTCCGCACAGCGGGAGCTCGCTCTCTATTCCCTTCCCTAACTCACTGCCTGAGCTGCAGGCCAGGAGCAACAGTATCAGCCCTCTACCAGGTACACCACACACACACTTCCCATAATGCACAGGTTCTGGGATTAGTTGAGTTCATGAAGGCTTTGGATAGGTGTAAATAATAATAAATGAAACACAGATATACCAGCATCGGTATTATCGTTTACAATAGTAACAGCATTCACACATGCAGCAATGACAAAGCGACTGGAGATCGTTTATTTACAATAAAATCTGCCATAAGATTGTGATTAGATGACGATAAGATCAGATGAGGCCATGTCCAGCAATGAGACAATGTTGAGAATGAATCGTTGTAGCAGGAGTGAAGAGAGTAGAAGGCAGGTGATCCGTGGCGAACAGGACCTCCTATGATATGATGTAGATAGACACACCTGAATTTTATACGCAAACACCAAATCTTCCTCCAGAATGATTCAAAACTGATTTGGAACGCTAGTTGTATCACCCACTGCTAAACGTTGTTACTATGGCGACCAGTAGTAGGAATGCCCCCTGGTGACTTCATAGTATTAGTAATTGTGTAAGGTATCTTTGCACAGGGACTTGTGTTAGGGATGTGTTAGGAGAAAGATATTTGTTGACGTGAATGTTTGTGTTTCGAAACTGATTTGGAATGCTAGTTGTATCACCCACTGCTAAACATTGTTACTATGGCAATCACAGTAATGCATAAACATGCATTTATTTGAAACATGTGGCAAAAATAAAGGAATAAAGGAGCGTTGGGGAGGTAACAGTGACTCTGCTTCAGCACACATGTTTGGTGATTCATTTCCATTAACAACATGCTCATTTTGGAATCACAATATTAATTAGAAAAGTCTGACTACTTCTTCTGTTTCTTCGTGTGTAGATGTCCTGGTGAGCAAGCAGGTGACAGCAAAGTTCGTCCAGGACACTTCGAAATACTGGTACAAACCAGACATCGCACGGGAACAGGGTAATTATGACGAGACAGAAGGAGATGCATTAATGAATGGATGTTAATTAGTCAGTAAACAGCTGCTGTACTGAGTGAGTATTAGACGTATTAGTGGACACATCTCTCTCCACACAGCCATCGCAGTGCTGAAGGACAAAGAGCCCGGTTCCTTCATCGTACGCGACAGCCATTCATTTAAAGGCGCCTACGGATTGGCTATGAAGGTGGCCACGCCCCCTCCGTCTGTGGTGCAGCAGAGTAAGAAGGGTAAGGATTGGACAGGACACCTGAGCGACTTGACTGATGTGTGTGATTTTGTTCCAGAGCATTTTTCCATTCAGCGCTGCTCTAGTGGCCTTGGCTTTCTCTTCTCCTGCTGACATGAAAGAGTCCTTTTGTTATCCCGAGCATTGAATACAACTCATCCGTGACTCAAAATGGAAACTGATAGGTGTTGCCTTCCATTGATACGTCCACTGTTTTGGTTTCGGTGCTCAGGGCTTTTTAACTTCTCAGCTATATGGACACATTTAAGGTCAAAGACCTACTTTTACAGGGTTCTTAAATGTTTAGTCCACTATATAATCATTTAGCTGAGTGTTCAACACTGGTTCTGCATGAAACCCTCTGGTATTCAGTTTATCCTGCTTCATAACAGTGTTTTACTCTGAAAAGGTGATTCTCTACTAAGCTCAAAAGTTTGCGTCCCCATTAATCTAGTTCATTTATTTAATGTGGCTTGCCTCAGTCTTGAATCTCAGGCATCAAGTTAGGAGTCAGTGAGGATCAGAAAATAAAAGCCTCCACATGACCTGAAGTGTAAACCGAAAAGCAAGACACAAGTAAAAGTGAAAAGTGTTAGATGCAAGTGGAAGATTTAGATTAATCATATAAAGAAATGATACTGTGACATGACCAAGAAAAATACTGTTTAAAAACCTCGCTCCCAATGCCTTCCTGCTTCATAAAGTTGACTTCATTAGAAATTTTGAACGTGTCACGCCTAAAAAATACTGCTTTAAATCGTCCTTTTTAAAATTGTACTGCTACACACCCCTATCCACCACACACACAGACGGTGAGTGTGTGACATCGTTTGTCTCACTGCTTAAGTCGAGCTTTTGTGAAAACAGCATGAGAAGGTGAAACACAACGCTGAAGTCTTTGTGCTTCTTCCTCCACATGCCGAGGAATTCTGCCTCCTGAGGCCCTGTGGAGAAACCCTGCCCCTTTCTACAGGTCCACCTGTGTGTGTGTGTGTGTGTGTGTGTGAAAGAGAGAGAGAGAGAGAGAGAGAGAGAGAGAGAGCAAAGCAACAAGGGATAGAGATGAAGATGGAGATCTAAATGTGAATTTGTGAATTTGATGAAGTGGATATTGACTCCTGAATTTCTTCTAATTTTGCTTGTAAAATGAAAAAGTTTGACCTTACTTCCTGCCTCTCTCTCTCTCTCTCTCTCTCTCTCTCTGTTAGGTGGTGATATGTCCAATGAACTCGTCCGTCATTTCCTGATAGAGTGCACACCGAAAGGAGTTCGACTGAAGGGCTGTCCCAATGAGCCTTACTTTGGTAAATTATCTATCTATCCATCCATTCATCCATGCATCCATCCATCCACCCATCCATCCATCCTTGCATCAAATCCTATATCACTTTATCCATCCTGCAGGAAATCCTTTATCAATCTGTCCATCCATCCATCCACCCATCCAACCATTCATACATCCATCCGTGCGTCAACCCATCCATCTATCCATTCATCCACCCACACATCCATCTATCCATTCATCCACCCACCCATCCATCCATGCATTCATCCACCCATACATCCATCCATCCATCCATCCATCCACACATCCATCCATCCATCCACCCATTCATCCATCCTCCAAGCAGCCATGCATCCACCCATCCATTCATCCATCCATCCATCCATCCATGCATCAAATGCTATTTCACTTTATCCATCCTGCATGAAATCCTTTATCAGTCCATCCATCCACCATCCATCCATCACCTGTGCAAGCTTTCATTCTTCTGTCCATCCATTTATCAATCAACTATCATCTATCTACCCAATTCTTCA